>NW_026616092.1:0-30555 GCF_000801105.2 Raphanus sativus
TTCCTTCGGCTTGTGCGTGTTTTTGCGTTCTTTTTAGTTTTCCGTAGGTTTTTCCTCGTGTAGAAAACGTTTCTAGCCGTTGATTTCGAGATGATTAATCTCGAACTTAATATTTTTCCAAGGTTTCTCGATTAACAATTAGTCTCTCGAGGTTGCTCTAACATCTTTCATGTTTTTCCGAGACTTTCGGACATCGATTTCGTCTTGACCGATTTTGACCCCAACAGTTAGCCCCCAGCTAGCTAGGAGCCGTAGGGTTTGTAGGTCCTAGCTTGCGGTATGGTTCGTGAGGAAAGTATGGAGACGAAATCGTGTCGAAGGTCGGGGTGAATAGTCAAATCCTTGCCTATAAAGACTTGTGAATTCTTTACCATTCTTATTTCACCCAAGAATCTTAAGTTAATCTCTCTCTTGCAAATTCTCTCTCTACCTTAAGAAAAGAATGACTTCAAGATCAAAATCCTCGAGGAGGCAGTCTCACTCGTCTTCGGATAGTTTCCATGCCGAGGAGGAAGTTCCGAAACCCGAGGTTCCAGAGATTGACAGGAGCGCGTATTGCGACGCCGTCTTCGGTTCTGATGCTCCCCTTCCCGTGATCCCGATTCCCCGGCGACCTCTGAGGGCGCGTAAGGAAACTGACTCGCCGAGCGAAGTATCCCCTGAATATCTCGGAACTCTTCGAGAGTTTTATGAGGTTCCGAAGGGTTCATGTTTCGCATTGGGAATGAGAGTTCGGAGCATCCTCCGAAGGGTTACTTTACTTGCTACGAGGCGTTCCTGACGCAATGCCGACTGTGGTTCCCAATCCCTGGGGTCATTGTTCAGGCTCTCGACCGTTTCGGAATCGTAATCAGCCAGCTGAACGTGCCGGCTTTGGAAAGCTGGCTTGGCGTTGTGATTTTGAGTTACGAGTTAGGGATGGACCTTAGCCCTGCTGACTTCGAAGGGTTGTGGAACTCCAAGACGACGAGCATCAATGGAGTATACTCCATGAAGGCGAGGACCAATTTTTCGGTAATCCATGGAGTCACCTCGCACGCCAAGGATTACGTTGACCGTTTCTTTTTCGTGAGGATAGATGGAGAGTCTGTCGAGGAAGGCTTTCTCCACCTATTCCCGACGGACTGGTTGTACCAACGAGGTAAGATTGTCGCATCCCCTTTCTTAGAATCCGAAAGCGAAGGAACAGGTGTCTCGCGCATGTTCCTTCCGATCTTTCGACCAAGAGAGACATTTTTAGGACAATGCCTTGTTCCTGGAACTCCTTTACTCTTGACCGGATTCGAGGGGCGGTCGCGCTTCACCGATCGCGAGGCGGTACGCGGCCCTGTGTCAATGATAGATCCTACGTTTTTGCCCCTTCAAGGCGGAGGCGGAGATCTCGGAAGGATAAAGGGATTGCTTTCGAGGCCTCGTCGGGAAATGGTGAGCTGCCGAGATACGATCCTGACTTCACTACAGAGAATCAGGGTGTTCCTCCCCGGGTGACTTCTTTGATGAACTCCCTCCGGCGTTTTCCCGTGACGAGTCTTTGGACAACGAGGAGAGGGACAAGGTGACTGCGGAGGGTGCTCGCTTGGTCAACGAGGTTTGTTTTCGAAACTTGAGTAAATCCCCTTTTCTTTTTATTTGACCTCGACTTCTTTGCAGGCCGTGAGAGTGTGGAACGCATCGATCGATGGAAGTTTCCGTACTGCCCGGCTGGCCCGTTTCAAAGCGGAGGAAACGGAAAGGGAATTCGCCAAGTATCGGTTGGAGGTGGAGGAGCAAAAACGCCGGCAAGCCGAGGTCCAGGCTCGAGCCCTCGTTCGTGCGGAAAGGAGCGGGCGGAGAAGAGCTGCCGCCGAGCTGAACCGAAGGGCCGAAATTTTCTCTACCGAATTCGAAGCGTACAAAGAGGCTCAGGACTTTGTAGGCGATTTTCGCGAGTGTCGTGGTTCGGTCGGTACTCTACACAAGATGCAGCGTGAGGGTTTCTCTCTTTCCGGCGAACTTGCCGCGATGGATGGCTCGATGAGAATATGCGCTAACGCCGAATCCTTTGTTCCTCCGATCGAAGGGAGAATTCGAGAGTTGTGGAATCCTATCCAAGTCTCGGAAGATACGGCGGATGTAGGCGCGGGTTTGAATGCAGGCGACGGGGGTGAAGAGGTCGACCAGCCCGACTCCTCGTTTGGAATATCTCTAACCGATTGTTATGCATTCGATTATAATTTGTGATAGGCCAAGTGTGGCTGTTTGTATGTATGTGTTGCGACCCTTAGGAGGTCGCGTGACTTTGTGTTTCTCGGGATTGGCCGTTGGTGGCTTTTGAATCCCTGCTATGAATGCTTTTATGAATTCTGCGTTTTGATTTATACTTTCGTCAAGTGTAGAGGGTTTGAATACGTGCAGTCACTTCGTATTCAATCTCTTTTTTTTTGTCGCTTGATCCGTAGGTTACTTTGTAGCGAACGTTAGGTTTGTAAGCGATAAGAGGCAAATTTTGGAATCTCGTATTCTGGATACTTATGCCTATGAGATGTCTTAGATACCAGCAAGGCCGGGTTTAGGGCAAGACCTAGGTCTACTTTCGGACTGAAGCTGTGCGATGACAAATCGGCTTTCGTTTTGCCTGTTTGCGATTTCGACCTGACTCGTACCGTTTTAGAATCTGCGAAGTGCTTATCGGCTTATATGATTCGTTTGGATACGAGTCGAGCTACTTCCTTTACGAAGAGCTAACCAAAATTTGGATTTTTTGTATAGCGCGCTATGGTATCCTTGTCGGATGCAAGAGGACTTCGTTAGAAGCCAGACTACGAATTTGATTGAGTGAAACGTTTCTATGTTTTTCCGTCGGGGCCAATCGACGGAAATGAACTTTAGAGTCGCGGACAGACTGTTTGATAGAGTTTTTTAGAGTCGCGGATGGACTGTTTGGAGGAGAATGGAGAATCAAGACTTTTCGGGAACTAACGACGTCTCGCGTTCCTCAAAGATATGATTTTCGTTTTCCGTAATGTTTATGCGTTGAGTAAGCATTTGAATTAAAGACTTTATAATGTAGAGTACATGTGAAAAGTATTTTTGCGGGAGTACAAGGATGTTTGTCCCCATCTTCCCCCCCCCCTTTTTGGTGAGGGGGATAGCTGAACTCGTCGGGTTGCGACGAGCTGCCTACGTACCTCTTGCGAGGATCAAGCCATCTCGTAGTTCTGTTTCTATCGCGGTTGCTATTACTCCACGATTTCCGGCGCCTTGACTGTTTCAGCTAAGTCGGTGGTCGCGTTGGGAGTTAGGTCATCCGTTCTTTCGGCGATGGACTCGAGGATTTTCCCGCTATCCTGAGTTGTGGCCTGTTCGGACAAATCCGAGCTGTTCTTTGCTGAGTTCTCGGAGATACTCAGATGCTTCTTAGTTCGCTTCGGGTTAGCTACTGGGGCGTTCCGATTGCTGCGCAATTTATGTTCGGCCAGGAAGCAGAGTCGCGACTGTTTTTGGCTTCCCCAGATTACCGCTGTTCCAGTCGGTGTTGGAAACTTGACGCTGAGATGGTAAGTGGACGGGACTGCCTTCATGGCGTTTATCCAAGGAGTTCCCATTATGGCGTTATAGATAGCCGGGTTATCCACTACCGCGAATTCGACGATCTTCGTGACTTCTTTAGCCATGACCGGGAGTCTGATTTTTCCGAGGGTCATGGACGTGACGCCCGAGAATCCAGTCAACGGTCTTGGTTCTGGGATGACTTCTCCGAGGGGTATGTTCATCCTCTGCAGAGTGTCGCGGAACATGATGTTGACCGTGCTTCCTGTGTCGATGAGGATGCGGCCGACTTCGAGATCCTGAATCACCAAGTCGATGACCAGAGGATCGTAGTGGGGTTTATCGAGTCCGGCCGTATCCTGTTCCTCGAAGATGATTGCGTGATTGGGAACGTCGTCCTCTGGACACCATCCGGGGCTTGTTTCGGCCCTCCGTCCGTAGGCTTTGATCGACGAAACGGAGTCCTGGTAAAAATGCGATCCTCCGATGATCATGTTGATCCTTTGGCGGTTGTTGTTGTTTCCTTCGCCGTCTTGTCTCCGTCCGCGTTTTTCGCCCGATTGAGTTCCAGGAGCGTTATTCTCGGGATTGGCTCCGTCGGTCTTCGGCGGACGGTCAGAATCTAGGAGCAGGTCTTTCACGCTCCTGACCGTTGCTAGTTCGCCGGCAAGCAGCTTCGTAATGAGTCTAGCGCCGAGGACTTTGCAGTTGGCGGTGGAGTGACCTCTCGTCTGATGGAACTCGCAGCTGGAATTGTCCTTGTACGAGTTCCGCGTCCAAGTGTTTCCGGCGGTCCTTCCTTGTTCGGAATTGACGGCGTAGTTATGTTCGCCTTGGACGTCTTCCCCTTCGTGATGGACGTACTTGTCGTTACGAGAGGTTTTCTTCTTGCCGGACGCTTTCTGCGGTCCATGCTTTTGCGCTAGGACTTTCATCTCTTCTTCCATGATGATGAAATCCGTCGCCTTGTGGAGAGTGTCCTGGATGGTGCGTGGCCTCTCCAAAGAAATCCACTTTCGGAATTTCGATTTGTACCAGAGGTTTTTTCTCAGGGCGTCGATGGCGACTCTGTCGCTGAGGCCTGTTACCCTGGACATCACGAGTTTGAACCTCCTTATGTAGTCGCGGAGCGGTTCATCTTCCTTTTGAATTAGACTCCAAAGGTCTACGTCGGAAGTTTCCCTGTCCATGAACATGGAGAATTGCTTCAGAAAAGCTGAAGCAAGCTGGCGGAAACTTCCGATGGAGTTTCTTTTCAAGTGTGAGAACCACTCGAGCGCAGCACCTCTGAGGTTCTCGACGAATAGGAGACAGCAGCCGACGTCCTTTTCCCGCTCCGGAAGTTTAGACCTCGCCATCGCAATCTGGAAGGACTGCAGATGTGCCTTCGGATCTGTGGTTCCGTCGTAGGTGGGAAGCTTTATTTTCCCGGGATCTGAGACTCGTGCGTCCGTGATTCGAGAGGTGAACGGAGTCTTTCTCGATTCCTCGAGGAGCAGGTCGATCTCGGGGGCAGTGCTGGTTGCGTGGTGAATCTGCGATTTTACCGCTTTCACCTCGGCTGCAGTTTTTGCGATGTACTCGCGCAAATCATGGATCTCGTTGGCGCCGTTCGCGCTCCTTTGTCTACGTTGGCTGCGATAGGCCCGAGTCTGGTCTTCAGCCAACCTCTCTTGCTCTGACCAGTAGAGGTCTTCTTCCTCTTCTGTCATGGGTTTTTCGAAGGCTGCCGCCAGTCGAGCTGACTGACTTCGGGTCCTTCTGTGGTGGATGTCGGCGTCTTCGTCGGACGGATCCGATTGATCGCTGATATCCAGATTGATTCTTTCGACGTCGTCTCCTTCGTTTTCCCTTGCGGGAGGTGGGAGGTTATCCGTCGTTTTCTTCTGCCCCGCCGGAGTGGTATCGTCAGGGATGAGTTCCGGGGATTTTCTCGGGGCATCTTTTTCTTGGTCTCCGGCAGTTCCGAAGTCGAGCCTCCTGACACGCCTCACCTTGGTGGATCCGCGCGGGAGTTTGCTTTTCGCTGTTAAGGTATTGACCTGTTTAGCGAGTGAAGCCATTAGTTTCTCTTGTTCTTCCGACCGTTTCTGGGCGGTGGCGAACAGTTCCTTCACCTGGTCCAGCATCGCGGTGTTTGCCTCGGCAGTGACCGTCGATACGTTTCCGGCAGGAGTCTTCTCAGCGTTGGCATCGGCGGCTGGTCCGTCGTGCGTTTGCTTGTCTTTTTCCGCGTTAGCAGACATGCTTAACTGGGCGTGCGTAGTTGCGAGAAAGATAAATCCGTGTATCCCCTCCTTCTAGCGCCAAACTGTGGGAACCGAAATTCGCACTGTCGATTTTAGTTAAGTTTAAACGTAGGAAAACTAAGTTGACCTAGTTTTCCCCGAGGATCCCGGCTATCTGCTGGGCCACGCACGACGAAGTTAATACGAGTTTAGTTTGGGAATAAATGCGTAAAATAAAGAGAGCAAAAGAAAGAATCTTATTTCCGAATTCGCGGAGAGCGTTTGAACAACAGGTCGAGATCTCGGCCGCAAGAGCTGTCGATCGTCGCTAGTCTCAAAACCTAGATCTAACCTAGTTGAGTCGCAGCTCGCTAAAAAGGAAATAAAAGCCTAAGTTCTAAGTTGCTCTAGAGTGGTTTCTTTCTTCTGATTTCGGATCCCCTTCCTCTGCTCCTAGCCTTGCTTATATACTCCCATATGACGGTCTATTCTTGATGGGCTGAGTCTGCCGCGAGCTGGGCTTTTTCCATTTTCGTCGGCCTTCGTGTTTATCGGGAAAGTTGACATTTATCCTTTCGGAAATTTGACATTTATCCTTTCGGAAGTTTAACATTTATCTTGTTATGTGAAGATAATTGTAAACCGTCGTATCTATCTTTTAGAAAATCGTAAATGGGCCGTCCGATCGGGTTTGGTCCCTTTCGGGCCGTCTTCCGAACTTCGGTTGTTTTTTACGATTTCTTTGAAAGAATGCTCCTACTTGGATGTCGAGTCTTTCGGAAGATCTTCGATCCATTGCTGAGGCGAATGGTGTTTTAAGATAACCATCACCGTTTTATACGAAGTCTTTCTGTCCGTTGACGTCTTACGGGTTCTCCGAAATCTTGGAGCAGGAAAAGGAGTTTTGTTTGCGGGATCTCGGAAAGTCGCAAAACACGGATTTCTGGCGACCCGGGGGCCTAGAACTTACGCACGAAGACTAGCCGCCCGACGACCCGAGCCAGCACGGGGCTAGCCACCCGGCGACCACGGCTGGCACGGGCGTTAGCCGCCGGCGGCTACGGCCAGCACGGGGGCTAGCAGTCCGGCGGCCACAGCCAGCACGGGGGCTAGCCGCCCGGCGGCCACGGCCATCACGGGCGCTAGCCGGCGGCGGCCACGTCCAGCACGTGGGCTAGCCGCCCGGCGGCCACGGCCAGCACGGGCGCTAGCCGCCGGCGGCTACGGCCAGCACGGGGGCTAGCCGCCCGGCGGCCACGGCCAGCACGGGCGCTAACCGCCGGCGGCCACAGCCAGCACGGGGGCTAGCCGCCCGGCGGCCATGGCCAGCACGGGCGCTAGCCGGCGGCGGCTACGGCCAGCACGGGGGCCAGCCGCCCGGCGGCCACGGCCGCGACCGGAGTCGGCTGCTCGGTTCCTTCGGCTTGTGCGTGTTTTTGTGTTCTTTTTAGTTTTCCGTAGGTTTTTCCTCGTGTTAGAAAACGTTTCTAGCCGTTAATTTCGAGATGATTAATCTCGAACTTAATATTTTTCCAAGGTTTCTCGATTAACAATTAGTCTCTCGAGGTTGCTCTAACATCTTTCATGTTTTTCCGATTTTGACCCCAACAATTAGCCTGTTCGGACATATAGCAATATCTTGATGATTCATATCAAACCAGAAGAAACTAAGACGTAAGAAGCTTGAATTGAAACCATTTATAAGTGTAGAATTACCAGGAAGTTGAATAAATCTCATAAGTGTTATGAGGAAGAAGCTATCACACTTTCTATTCAGATGATTCCAGATTAGCATGTTCGGACATATGGTAATATCTTTGATATATGGTGTTTGTCACATCATTGTATATATGTTTTCATTTGTTTCATGTCACTAATTCGTGTCAGTCTAGTCCTTTTTGACCTTTTACAGGTCTGGAGTTAGCAGAAGAGAGAAGAGAAGGTGCATGATGAAAAGATGTCCTTTTGGAGCAATCCTGCGGAGAACACTCAAGTAGAACAGTCCCGAGACTGTTCTCTCTCAAGTGGAACAAGCAGGCGGAGTGATTCGGAGATTGTTCCCGACGAATATGGAAACTCTTATTTTGGGAATTAAAGCCCTGTTGCCCTAATCTCTTTTCTTCTGATTGGCGCCTCCATATAAAAACGCCATCTATCTTTTTACTATTTTCTTACGCTAGTTTTACAAGAGAACACTGTGAAATTGCGATCTGCAACTTGTAAGGGAGAAGAACCCATCTCTCATAGAGAAGATCATCTTAACCCTTTTGTTTCATACTCTGTTCTTATGCAATTTTATTCAGGATTTATGTCTTTGTTTATTTGCATCATGATCGAGTAGTAGCCTTGCTCGCCTAGGGTTTTTAGGGTGTTGAGACATGAGCTAAACATAGATAAGCGATTCATAACTGTTCTTCATTCATACTGTTCTTACTGCTTTCATTAACCTGATCACTTGATGTTGATCACTAGTTCATCGCCTAGTTAACGCTTAGGAGATAACTTGACATGTATTGAATGAGCTTATTATCCCTAATCAGCGAAAGTAGATATTAGGGTGATAAGTGAACTGATCGGACCTGTTCTCTAAAGCTTGCAATCGATCCTCATCCCAACGACAGTTAGGTGGTGAGATCGATCTGCAAAGCGATCACTGCCACGACAGTGGAGTGTTCCAGCTGAGTGATCCGAGTTCTAGAAAGCACTTCATCACGCTTGAATAATTGTTTGGCTCCAATTCAACACCCAATGAAACACTCTAGGCTAGCTCTTGTTTAATTGAATCAATCTCGTGTTTTATTTGCTTGTTAACTATCGTCACCTTATAACCAAATTCATATCTTCATCTTAGCTTGATTTCGGAACTTATAGAACTAGAGTGTAGACTGGTTCTCTGGATTTGAATCTCAAGTACTACAATTGCAACTGTTAACTTGGCAGTAGCAAAGATTCATTTTTAGTGTATCAAGTTTTGGCGCCGTTGCGACGGGGACCAGATTTTTTACCTCTAATTTTCGGTTTCATATCTAGTCTAAGATATCTAACTCGTGTTTATTTCTTTGTTTCAGCTGATGATCCAGGTGCATGACCAGTAGACATACTCGGAGCAACGCACAAGGACCATTGCATCAGCATACTAACGAAGAACTAGCGAGATTGGAACGACAGAACCGTCAACAGCCGAGATCTACGAACACCAATATGGGTGATCGCCAGGATGATCTCACTGCTGCGTTTGCACTCATGCAACAGGAGATGCAGCAGATGCAGCAAACGATCCAAGCACAGCAAGCTGCTGCCGAGCAAGCTGCTCTGAATGCTGCGAACCAGCAGAACCAACCGGAGGAAGTTGTCCAGATCGGCCAGAGAAAATTACTGCGCAATCTGCCTGCTACGCGATCTGCCATCAACCCTCCACCGTGCACTAGGCAAGACTTCGAGATCAAGCCAGCCTTGATAAGTCTAGTGCAAAGGAAGATCTTCAATGGACTTCCTGCTGAGATACCGATGGACCACATCGAGCACTTTGAGAAGATGTGTGGTTTCACTAAAGCGAATGGAGTACCACCCGATTACATCAAGTGTACTCTGTTCCCTTTCTCTCTTGATGGGAAAGCTGCTCGCTGGCTAGATTCCCTACCCACGGGATCACTCACCACTTAGAACAAGTCCGAGATGCCTTCTTAAGCCACTTCTACACGAAATCGAAGACGGCAGCTCTGAGACAAAAGATCGCGACCTTCAATTAGCTAGTGGATGAGCCGTTTTGCGATGCATGGGAGCGATTCAACGTCTACCGCAGAGAATGCCCACATCACGGTTTTGAAGAAGACTATCTGCTGGGAGTGTTCTACGATGGAGTAGGCTGGGAGTACAGGAACGCTTTGAATACAGCCAGTAATGGAGATTTCATGACCCAGTCCACTCAAGGTGCCTTCGAGTTGAATGAAAACATGGCCTCAAGCTCAGCTGATAATAACCGCGAGACTGATCGCACTCAGAAGGTGAAAAGCGTTGATAACAGCAAGATTGATGAGCTCTCTGCCAAGGTCGATCAGCTGATTAAGAGCAACCAGAACCAGGTCTTCATCATGGAAGAATCCCCTCAGGATAAAGCAACTGCGGAAGGCACATCAGAAGCAGATCAGTCAGCTGAGGATCAGCATGAAGTGAGCTATGTGAATGGGCAAGGATGGCAGTTCAAGAACTATCACCCGAACCCTAACGTGAGGAACAATCCCCACCTGTTCAATGCCCCTAAACTAGACGATAAAGCTCAAGGCAATCAGGGTCAGAACAGTGGATACCAAAGGCCTTATGGCAATCAGGGGAGAACCTTTGTCCTCAACCCGGCTCAGAATGCCCAGTTCCACAGCCAGAAACAGCCGGTTATGACGTCTGTGACCGGCTCAGACTGCTTCGCATGACGTCATGAAGAGCCTCGCAAATATGATGAGTCAACTGCTCCAAGGTCAGCAGATCCAGGGAAAAGCACTGAACCAGGTCACCAACGACATCAACACCAGGATGAATCATATGTTCAATGACCTGAGTGCCAAGTATGACAATGTCTCAAGCCATATGAGACAGATGGATATTCATATTGCTCAGACTGCTGAGAGTGTGAAGAGACAGCAAGGAACTCTCCCTGGAAAAACAGATAAAAACCCCAAGGAATGCAATGCAGTGGGTCTAAGGAGTGGAAAGCAACTGCCTGATCTGGACCCCAGAAAATTCACATCGGCTGAGAAAGGAAAGCATAAGTAGTCGGATCAACCACCTAGAGATGTACCCACATATGAGGAAGAGGCAGAACAACCTACTGAGACTGTTCCGGCTGAAGCAGAGCGACCCGCTGGGGTTGTTCCACCGACTGCAGCACCTTCTCCTGCTCGTCAGTATGTACCAAAAGTACCATACCCTGTTCCGGCTAAGGTAACTCGCAAGGATAAGGAAGAGATGAAGTGCATGAAGATGCTGGAAGACTTACCTGTCAAGCTCCCTCTGATGAGTGCGATCCAGATGATACCATCCATGCGTAGCTTTGTGAAGGGACTGATCTCTGGGAAGATATCTGATGACAGCGAGTTCATGATTGTCTCTAAAGAGTGCAGTGCAGTGCTCCAGAACAAAAGGATCAAGAAGCTGGGTGATCCGGGAAAATTTGTCCTCTCGGTTCAGATTGGGAGAACAATCTTCTCATGCTCACTGGTCGATCTAGGGTCAAGCATAAACCTCATGCCATATTCTGTGGCTAAGCGCCTTGGATACACGGACTTCAAGCCTACCAGGATGTCCCTAGTGTTTCCTGATCGATCTGTGAAGTCTCCAGTTGGAATCCTCGAAGATCTTCAAGTTCTGGTTGGGAACACACTTGTTCCTGCCGATTTCGTTGTTCTGGAAGTCGAGGAAGATTCAAATGATCCCCTGATCCTGGGCAGACCATTCCTATGCACTGTTGGAGCTATCATTGATGTCCGACAAGGAAAGATTGATCTCCATCTAGGAGATGTTGTGATGAAGTTTGAGATGAATCAGATGCTCAAGAAGCCGATGTTGGATGGACAAACTTTCACTTTCCAAGAAGATGGTGATCCGCTAGAGCCGCATGAGGGAATGATTGAGGAGATTCTCACCGACGATCCTCTTGAACTCGCCTTAGTCAGAGCTGAAGCCGAGCAGAGCTTAGAGAGTGTTGATTCTGATGCCTATGCAAAGTTCCTGGATTCAGCCATGAGTATTGAAAGGATGGTGGCAAATCTAAGTCTGGGGGAGAACAGCGAGTCCAGCACATCGGCTGGAACAACCGCGCCTCAGAACCCGTCTGTTCCGGCAGCTCAGACCGATGACTCATGGAGCGAACTGAAAGCTCCAAAGGTAGAGCTCAAATCCCTTCCCAACGGACTCAGGTATGCATTTCTTGGACCCAACTCTACATATCCTGTCATTGTGAATGCTGACCTGAACAATGCCGAGACTGCTCTGCTTTTGTGTGAACTGAGAAAATATCGTAAGGCATTAGGTTATTCTCTAGCTGACATACCTGGCATTTCACCTGATCTGTGCATGCATAGGATACACCTGGAAGATGAATCGATGACTTCTGTAGAACATCAGAGGAGGTTAAACCCAAATCTAAAAGATGTTGTAAAGAAAGAGATAATGAAACTTCTAGAAGCAGGTGTGATCTATGCGATCTCTGATAGTAAGTGGGTTAGTCCTGTGCATGTAGTACCTAAGAAAGGTGGGATCACTGTGCTAACCAATGAAAAGAATGAATTGATCCCTACTAGAACAGTCACTGGTCATCGCATGTGCATTGATTTTCGTAAGCTTAATGCTGCGACTCGTAAGGATCACTTCTCACTTCCTTTTATTGATCAAATGCTTGAGAGATTGGCTAACCACCCTTACTATTGCTTTTTAGATGGTTATTCAGGTTTCTTTCAGATTCCCATCCACCCAGACGATCAGGAGAAGACGACGTTCACATGCCCTTATGGAACATATGCATACAGGAGGATGCCCTTCGGCTTGTGCAATGCTCCAGCGACCTTCCAGCGCTGCATGATGTCGATTTTTACTGATCTGATCAAAGACATAATGGAGGTTTTCATGGACGATTTCAGCGTCTATGGAAGCTCCTTTCATGTCTGTTTGTCAAATTTGTGCAGGGTGCTGAAGCGATGCGAGGAGAAGCATCTGGTGCTGAACTGGGAGAAATGCCACTTCATGGTCAGAGATGGGATTGTTCTGGGACACAAGATATCAGAGAATGGCATTGAGGTGGACAAGGCAAAGATCGAGGTTATGATGAGTCTGCAACCACCGACTTTAGTGAAGGGAATCAGGAGTTTCTTGGGACACGCTGGTTTTTATGGGAGGTTCATCCAGGACTTCTCTAAGATCGCGAGACCACTCACTCGGTTGCTCTGCAAAGAAGCTCAGTTTGCCTTTGACAGCGACTGCCTGGCCGCATTCCACACGATCAAGGGAGCTCTAGTCAGTGCACCAGTGGTCCAACCTCCTGACTGGGATCTTCCTTTTGAGATCATGACAGATGCAAGTGATTTTGCAGTGGGAGCAGTCCTCAGACAGCATAAAAACAAGAAGCTTCATGTGATATACTATGCAAGCAGAACCTTAGATGAAGCTCAGTGCCGATACGCAACCACAGAGAAGGAGCTCCTTGCCATCGTGTTCGTGTTTGAGAAGTTCAGATCCTATCTGGTTGGATCAAAGGTGATTGTGCACACGGACCACGCGGCTCTCAAATACCTACTCACGAAGAAGGATGCTAAACCGCGACTCTTAAGATGGATTCTCTTGCTCCAAGAATTTGATCTGGATATAAGAGACAAGAAGGGGGTTGATAATGGAGTGGCAGATCATCTCTCTATGGATGAAAGTGTCAGATGAGACAGTTCTTGACGAGGAACAACCGATGGAATACGTCAACGCGATTGGTCTGTGCAACTTGGAACAGTCGTCCCCTGTCATCAAGGACTGTTCTCGCGTAGAAAGAGCATTCGTTGCAGTGATCCAGAAGCAGTACCCGAACCTTCCATGATTTGCTGAGATTGCCAACTTCTTGGCAGCTGAGAAAGATCCTTTAAGGTTCACTGGGAATGAGAAGATGAAATTTCTAAGGGAAGCAAGGCACTACTTCTGGGATGAGCCGTATCTATATTGGCAAGGCAAAGATGGGATCTTCAGGAGGTGTGTTCCCGAGGCCGATATTCCAGGGATCCTTCACCACTTTCACGGTTCTTCTTATGCTGGTCACTTTGCCACCTTCAAGACAGTTTCCAAGATCCTCCAAGCCGGTTTCTGGTGGCCCACTATGTTCAGAGATGCTCACGCTTTCATATCAAGATGCAATTCATGCCAAAGGATGGGGAGTATAAGCAAGAGAAACGAGATGTCTCAGAACTACATCTTGGATGTTGAAGTGTTCGACTGCTGGGGGATTGATTTCATGGGACCATTCCCAGTCTCTCACAAGAACGAGTAAATCTTAGTTGTTGTGGACTATGTCTCCAAGTGGGTAGAAGCGATTGCTAGTCCAATCAATGATGCGCGAGTTGTAACCAAGATGGTTACCTCCATCATCTTTCCAAGATTTGGAGTGCCTAGAGTGGTTATAAGCGATGGTGGAACTCACTTCATCAACAAGTTGTTCCAAGGATTGCTGAGCAACAATGGTGTGAAACACAAGGTTGCAACCGCCTATCATCCCCAAACAAGTGGTCAATTGGAAGTTTCCAACAGAGAAATCAAGAGCATTCTGCAGAAGACTGTCAACACCACCCGCAAGGACTGGCCCCTTAAGCTTGACGATGCTCTTTGGGCGTACAGAACAGCCTACAAGACCCCTTTAGGGACCACTCCCTATCATCTGGTCTATGGCAAGGCGTGCCACCTACCTGTTGAGCTAGAGTACAAGGCGGCTTGGGCTGTCAAACTACTCAACTTCGACATCAAACCCGCCAAGGAGAGGCGAACCATTCAGATCCACGAGTTGGAGGAGATCAGGCATCTGGCCTATGAGAGCTCTAAGATCTACAAGGAAAAGACCAAGGCGTTCCATGACAAACGGATCATCAGCAGAAGCTTTGCTCCGAACGATCGGGTCTTACTCTTCAATTCCAGGGTTAAGCTGTTTCCTGGAAAGCTTAAGTCCAGATGGTCTGGACCCTTCACCATCAAGGAGGTTCGCCCCTATGGAGCTGTTGTGTTGCTGGACACAAGAGGTGGAGAATTTGTTGTTAATGGTCAGCGTCCCAAGCCATATCTTGCTGACACAACAATCGCTGAAGGTGTAGAGATACCCTTAAGCGATCTATCTCAACCCTAATCGGCTCATTGAAGTCAAGCTAGTGACATAAAACAAGCGCTTGGTGGGAGGCAACCCACTGGTGAATGTAAATATTGTTTTCTTTTTGTCTTTATCATTCTAGGAACTAACTTGCAGGTTGAGAAATCAAGAAAATTGGAGATCACTCCAGGAGAACACTCCAGCGGTTGTTCCACCGATTGTTTCCAGGTAAGTACTCGAACAAAAAAAAATAAAAAAAAAACAAATAAAAAGAAGGGGAAGCGGTTTTGGTGGACCTACTTAAGGCCCAAACACTCCACTCCCCCACTTCATCTCTCTCGCCGCAAACCACCCCCTTTAGAACCCTAAAATCGCAAATCACTCACCTCTCTTTCTCTCCATCGATTTTCGGTTCTCATCTCTTGGGTTCTCTAGAGATTGGTTTTGCAGGAATCACCTATCCAATCAAGGTAATCGGCCAAGAACTCTCCCCCTTTTGCGCATGCAAATCGCGAATTTGGGAATGACTTTTTGAATCCTCTTTTTCATTTATGCTTTGCGATTTCATCCTACTAGGATTGAATTGATGATTGATTTTGAATGGAAGAGGAACCGATTTGTTGATTGTGATTCTTGGTCTTGCGATTTGTACTGTTGAGATTGAGGCTTGTGTAGGTTGTCTAGCAATCGATGGACTTGGGTAAAACAAGAAGATTGGAATGTTCCATCGTTTCTAGAACAACCAACGAACTGTGCTGATATTGGGATCTTGTTTTTGTTTTGCAGATGCCTCCAAAGATGAGAAACGCAAGGGCCGCCAAGAACACAGCTTCTCCATCCGTGAGAGCTCCACCTGGTTACCCATGGCCGAACAAGACCGAGGGCGAGCCCATCGACCTCAATGATTCGATGCTCCTTGACTACAATGTTGAGGGATGTGACAAGGAGTCAGCGGCGAGATACAATCGGCTCCTTCTATCGGAGATCTTGCCCACGCGGTTCGCACACCAGGAGACCTTAGCCGATCTCGGCCTTGACACTGAGGTGTTTGACACGATGCAGGCTATGGGACTCATGCCTCTCTGTTTCCAGGCCCAGGTTCTCTACCCGGATTTGGTCAGGCAAGCGCTCGCGACGTGCCAGATCACTTATCAGAACCCCAATGAGCCTACATACGAGAACTGCTTCTGCTCAATCTCTCTCAACGATCTGAACGAGCTACTCAAGATTGCAGACACACCTAAGGGAGTTTCAGTGGAGAAGAAGTTCAAGCCGGCAGACACCTTTTGGGATCTCATTGCAGCCGGCAAGTTCACCTCTCGCAAGGCCTACCAGTCGCAGATCCGGAACCCTGCTATCCGGATCATCGCCAAGATCGTGTCCAACGTCCTGTTCGCGAAGGAATACACCTCCAAGATCAAGAATGGAGAGCTCCAGGTTCTCTACACGGGACTTGAGGACGAGATGCGCAGAGAGAAGATCACCCCGATCCAGGAAGTCAAGACCAACCCAGGGTTCCATCTCATCTCCATGTTCGCTGAGCGCAAGGACACCTTGATTCGGACTGATGACAAGAAGGATCGTTCCGGCAGTCTGCTCACACCCTTGTTCCAGCACTTCAACATCAACCTCAGCTCCTACACGGTTGTCTCTGAGATGGAGTACATTGATTCTCCATACCTGATCGCATGCCACATCTTGCGCGACGAGAACACCTACAAGTTCCAAGACAAGGAAGGGAACCCTTTGTACTGCAAGCTTCCTATGCCTGGATTCACAGACTTCTTGTCTCTGGAGAACATTGTGTTCTCACTCGGTGAAGAGCACCTCTGCGATGATCCGCGAGCGCCGGTACAGAACGATGATGATGACATGGATGATGTGGAACATGTGCCTCCACCGGCTGATGGTGAGTATGACCTGGAGGACTTTACCGATGTGACTGATGATCACGCCTACAGACGCTGGATGGTTGAGTCCCAGAAGAAGAACAATAGCCTCATGAAGAGGATACACAGGGCGATCACAGGCGGCTGCATTGGATCCCAAGAGGAGTGTACACCGCAGAGAACAAGGCGCCCAGGCAAGGAGCAAGCCGGAACATCCACTGGAGCAGAGAGACTGCCGAGGAACAGGAGGACAGCTGGTCACTCCGGTAGCGGCAATTCAGACTGAGTCCGAAAGGACTATTTCTATCCCTTTGTCTTATCGATCTGAACTATTTATTTTTCTTGTTATTTGCTTTTGTTTGTTGTGTTTCACCTTCCTTTGATTTATTTTCACAACCAGGGATGGTGTGAACCAAGTCTGGGGGAGCAATGTACTATATTCGCTTGTGTGCTTTTTTGAGTAAGTCCTTGTGTCATTTTAATGTTTTTATCGAGTCAGTTTTTAGGATCGAGTCAGTCAAAACTATTGTGGGAATCAGGACCTTATTTTGTGATGCTCTTTAACCACCTCGTGCTTTAACCTTCTTATTCAGTGACCTTAGCAGTGATGAAAGACCCACACATGGACCTGGAACACCCTGACTTATCTCATTTGACACTCCAGAAGTTCTATACCGATCAGGTTACACTGGGCAGACTTAACTCCACTTTATCTGAACCTAATCTGGACTTTAATTCTTCTTGTCATGGGCACTAGATCAGGGTAGAATGAGAACTACACTCAGGACTTCTTATCCGATTTTATCCCTCTTGCTGTTCCTGAGTGGCTAGCTCATCTTTAGCTAGTTCCCACCTTGAACCCTGACCTTTTGTTCCACCCTCATGCATTTGCTTTTCTAGTACTTTATGTGCAGATATGTGCAAAAAGGTCGGAGAGGAAAGGATCGACGCAGTTCTTACTCATTAATGCTCACACAGTGGAAGAAGGCGGAACAATCAGTGCAGACAAGAGAACAACCAGAGTGCCTGTTCCGATACCAAGAGAACAACGAAAGAAGTAAGTGGCTAGAACGAACCAGAATGAATCACCAGTGGCATCATGTACATCACTTGTTACCTCCTTACTCGTCACCCCAGCATTTTGTATTTCAATATATACATAAAAAAAGAAGGGGAAGCGGTTTTAGTGGACCTACTTATGGCCCAAACACTCCACTCGCCCACTTCATCTCTCTCGCCGCAAACCACCCCCTATTGAACCCTTAAAAAAAAAAAAAGAGAAGAAAAAGTTTTTTTTTTTTGCTTTTGTTTTTGATTTCCTGGTGACGAGAAGGGGAAGAATCCATGATGCATGCCACTGGGGAAGTTGAGAAAGTGATGGTGGTTTCAGTGAAGTCTTCTGAAGGGGAAGTTGAATCGCGCAGAGCAGTCCTATGTTCGATCTATCGGAGAGCAGTCCGATCAGCAGAGATGAGTAAGGACTGTGGACCTCAATGGAGCCGTCCTCTCACGACCATTTTGTGCGATATCCTGCATCCGCTCTCGGTAAACCCTAAACACTCTTGAAATCCACCATAAAAGTTAGCCTGTTCTATCCCTAGCCCGTTCTCTCTGAGTAGAGCCTGTGACAAGAAGCTCACGCTAATCTTAATTGTACAGAAGGAGTTTTGTCTCGAAAGTGTTGCCTTTTCAGGTTGAGATGTAGAGTAAGGAGCCGATCATCGAACAGCGATCAGGGGGTTCTCAGTAAGTGTGTGTGGTCCTAATCTACAGCTTGTATGGTTCAGAGATTTGTGGTAAGAGTATGGTTGCTGAGGATAAGCGAGTTCCCACGCTTTCAAACCTTTCTCACTGTTCTTGGTACTTGTCTTGTTCGAGGACAAACAAGGATCTAAGTCTGGGGGAATTGATATATGGTGTTTTTCACATCATTGTATATATGTTTTCATTTGTTTCAAGTCACTAATTCGTGTCAGTCTAGTCCTTTTTGACATTTTACAGGTCTGGAGTTAGCAGAAGAGAGAAGAGAAGGTGCATGATGAAAAGATGTCTTTTTGGAGCAATCCTGCGGAGAACACTCAAGTAGAACAGTCCCGAGACTGTTCTCTCTCAAGCGGAACAAGCAGACGGAGTGATCCGGAGATTGTTCCCGACGAATATGGAAACTCTTATTTCGGGAATTAAAACGCCATCTATCTTTTTACTATTTTCTTACGCTAGTTTTACAAGAGAACACTGTGATATTGCGATCTGCAACTTGTAAGGGAGAAGAATCCATCCTCTCATAGAGAAGATCATCTGAACCCTTTTGTTTCATACTCTGTTCTTATGCAATTTTATTCAGGATTTATGTCTTTGTTTATTTGCATCATGATCGAGTAGTAGCCTTACTCGCCTAGGGTTTTTAGGGTGTTGAGACATGAGCTAAACATAGATAAGCGATTCATAACTGTTCTTCATTCATACTGTTCTTACTGCTTTCATTAACCTGATCACTTGATGTTAGATCACTAGTTCATCGCCTAGTTAACCGCTTAGGAGATAACTTGACATGTATTGAATGAGCTTATTATCCCTAATCAGCGAAAGTAGATAATAGGGTGATAAGTGAACTGATCGGACCTGTTCTCTAAAGCTTGCAATCGATCCTCATCCCAACGACAGTTAGGTGGTGAGATCGATCTGCAAAGCGATCACTGCCACGACAGTGGAGTGTTCCAGCTGAGTGATCCGAGTTCTAGAAAGCACTTCATCGCGCTTGAGTAATTGTTTGGCTCCAATTCAACAACCAATGAAACACCCTAGGCTAGCTCTTGTTTAATTGAATCAATCTCGTGTTTTATTTGCTTGTTAACTATCGTCACCTTATAACCAAATTCATATCTTCATCTTAGCTTGATTTCGGAACTTATAGAACTAGAGTGTAGACTGGTCCTCTAGATTTGAATCTCAAGTACTACAATTGCAATTGTTAACTTGGCAGTAGCAAGGATTCATTTTTAGTGTATCAATCTTCATGATTCTTATCAAACCAGGATGAACCAAGATGTAAGAAGCTTGATTTGAAACATTAATCAGTATATTATCCCCAGGAAGTTGAATAAATCTCATAGGAGTTATGAGGTACAAGCTATCCCACTTTCTATTCAGATGATTCCAGATTACCATTAATCAGTATATTATCCCCAGGAATTTGAATAAATATCATAGGTAGAAGCTATCCCATTTTTCATTCAGATGATTCCAGATTAGCATGTTCGGACATATAGCAATATCTTGATGATTCATATCAAACCAGAAGGAACCAAGATGTAAGAAGCTTGATTTTAAACAATTAATAAGTGTAGAATGGCCAGGAAGTTGAATAAATCTAATAGGAGTTATGAGGAAGAAGCGATCCCAATTTCTATTCAGATGATTCCAGATTACTCTGTTCGGACATATGGTAATATCTTCATGATTTTTATCAAACCAGGATGAACCAAGATGTAATAAGATTGATTTGAAACCATTAATCAGTATATTATCCCCATGAAGTTAAATAAATGTCATAGGAGTTATGAGGTACAAGCTATCCCACTTTCTATTCAGATGATTCCAGATCACCCTGTTCAGACTTGGTAATATCTTCATGATTCTTATCAACCAGGATGAACCAAGATGTAAGAAGCTTGATTTGAAACCATTAATTAGTATAGAATTACCAGGAAGTTGAATAAATCTCATAGGAGTTATGAAGAAGAAGCTATCCACTTTCTATTTAGAGGATTCCAGATTACCCTGTAGGGACATATGGTAATATCTTCATGATTCTTATCAAACCAGGATGAACCAAGATGTAATAAGCTTGATTTGTAACCATTAATCAGTATATTATCCCCAGGAAGTTGAATAAATCTCATAGGTAGAAGCTATCCCACTTTTCATTCAGATGATTCCAGATTAGCCTGTTAGGACATATAACAATATCTTGATGATTCATATCAAACCAGAAGGAACCAAGATGTAAGAAGCTTGATTTGAAACAATTAATAAGTGTAGAATGGCCAGGAAGTTGAATAAATCTAATAGGAGTTATGAGGAAGAAGCGATCCCAATTTCTATTCAGATGATTCAAGATTACTCTGTTCGGACATATGGTAATATCTTCATGATTTTTATCAAACCAGGATGAACCAAGATGTAATAAGATTGATTTGAAACCGTTAATCAGTATATTATCCCCATGAAGTTAAATAAATCTCATAGGAGTTATGAGGTACAAGCTATCCCACTTTCTATTCAGATGATTCCAGATTACCCTGTTCAGACTTGGTAATATCTTCATGATTCTTATCAAACCAGGATGAACCAAGATGTAAGAAGCTTGATTTGAAACCATTAATTAGTATAGAATTACCAGGAAGTTGAATAAATCTCATTGGAGTTATGAAGAAGAAGCTATCCCACTTTCTATTTAGATGATTCCAGATTACCCTGTTGGACATATGGTAATATCTTCATGATTCTTATCAAACCAGGATGAACCAAGATGTAATAAGCTTGATTTGTAACCATTAATCAGTATATTATCCCCATGAAGTTGAATAAATCTCATAGGTAGAAGCTATCCCACTTTTCATTCAGATGATTCCAGATTAGCCTGTTCGGACATATAACAATATCTTGATGATTCATATCAAACCAGAAGGAACCAAGATGTAAGAAGCTTGATTTGAAACAATTAATAAGTGTAGAATGGCCAGGAAGTTGAATAAATCTCATAGGAGTTATGAGGAAGAAGCGATCCCACTTTCTATTCAGATGATTCCAGATTACTCTGTTCGGACATATGGTAATATCTTCATGATTTTTATCAAACCAGGATGAACCATGATGTAATAAGATTGATTTGAAACCATTATTCAGTATTTTATCCCCATGAAGTTGAATAAATCTCATAGGAGTTATGAGGAAGAAGCTATCCACTTTTCATTCAGATGATTCCAGATTAGCCTATTCGGACATATAGTAATATCTTGATGATTCATATCAAACGATAAGGAACCAAGATGTAAGAAGCTTGATTTGAAACCTTTAATAAGTGTAGAATGACCAGCAAGTTGAATAAATCTCATAGGAGTTATGAGGAAGAAGCTATCCCACTTTCTATTCAGATGATTCCAGATTACCGTGTTCGGACATATGGTAATATCTTCATGATTCTTATCAAACCAGGATGAACCAAGATGTAAGAAGCTTGATTTGAAACATTAATCAGTATAGAAGCTCCAGGAAGTTGAATAAATCTCATAGGAGTTATGAGGTACAAGCTATCCCACTTTCTATTCAGATGATTCCAGATTACCCTGTTCGGACATATGGTAATATCTTCATGATTTTTATCAAATCAGGATGAACCAAGATATAAGAAGCTTGATTTGAAACCATTAATCAGTATATTATCCCCAGGAAGACAAATAAATCTCATAGGAGTTATGAGAAAGAAGCTATTTTACTTTCTATTCAGATGATTCCAGATTAGCATGTTCGGACATATGGTAATATCTTCATGATTATTATCAAATTAGAAGGAACAAAGATGTAAGAAGCTTGATTTGAAACCATTAATCAGTAAATTATCCCCATGAAGTTGAGTAAATGTCATAGGAGTTATTAGGAAGAAGCTATCCCACTTTCAATTCAGATGATTCCTAATTATCCTGTTCGGACATATGGTAATATCTTCATGATTATTATCAAACCAGGATGAACCAAGATGTAAGAAGATTGATTTGAATCAATTAATCAGTATAGAATAACCAGGAAGTTGAATAAATCTAATAGGAGTTATGAGGAAGAAGCTATCCCACTTTCTATTTAGATGATTCCAGATTAGCTTGTTCGGACATATGGCAATATCTTCATGATTCTTATCAAACCAGGATGAACTAAGATGTAAGAAGCTTGATTTGAAACCATTAATCAGTATAGAATCACCAGGAAGTTGAATGAATCTCATAGGAGTTATGAGGAAGAAACTATCCCACTTTCTATTCATATGATTCCAGATTACCATGTTCGGACATATGGTAATATCTTCATGATTCTTATCAAATCAGGATGAACCAAGATGTATTAAGCCTGATTTGAAACCATTAATCAGTATATTATCCCCAGGAAATTGAATAAATCTCATAGGAGTTATGAGGAAGAAGCTATCCCACTTTTCATTCAGATGATTCTAGATTAGCCTGTTCGGACATATAGCAATATCTTGATGATTCATATCAAACCAGAAGAAACCAAGAGGTAAGAAGCTTGATTTGAAACCATTAATAAGTGTAGAATGACTGATGCTAGGAGTTTCAAGGCTCCTAAAACAAATGTTGTAATATGAGTGAAATGTCGAACCAATTACAAGGGATTCAAAGCACCAAGAATGCAAGTACTTTCTTAATCTAAGTGCAATCGATGATTTGATGATTCTAAAACTAAGAATGCAATAATGAAACAATAAAACAGTAAATGAATGAACTTTCTTTTATGAGAAAGGAGAACCCATGGGTATAGGAATTTAGACCTTGGGTTATCAAGCTTCGAACTAAGGATGGCAACGATCAATCAAACTAACAACCTTAAGCCTAGACATGATTCTAAGCAAGCTCTATGTCTAGATGAATGCTCATTTGCTAACATATTTCAGACATCAAATTTCTTTGGCTGAATAATATAGAAGCAATCATTAACAACAAGTATATTGGCTATCTTAACACCCTTAACAACAAATATCTTTGGTAAAGTATGTTAAGAGCTTAGGAGAGTTGACTCGGGCATTTCATCGAACACTTTGTGAGTGGGAAATGCCTAGAGATCAACCTTTGAGTGGCCAACCCAAAGATGCATTAAGAATACTCTTTTAGCAAGGAGATTGAATGATCTACACTAAAACATCCTAGAACTAACCTAATCACCCTTGGTCTCCTAACCCATGAATCCTATGGAGGATTACTCACTAAGGTTCATGATCATTCTTAAACCTATTTGAGGTTTCAGATTGATCATTAACAGAATAAGAAATCAATAAGATAAACAACAAGAACAATCGAATCAATGATCAAAAAAGATCAAGAACTTTCAATAGAATGATGTTTACCAAGTAACCAAAGATAATCTGCCTGGTGGCTACCAAATGATAACTTAAACATAGGTTTAGAGTGTGTAAATCGTAGAGGGCAAAATAGTAATTTAACATAAAACACGGTGCACAGCGGCTTAATGACAGGCCACTATGCCGCTGTGGGTAACAAGGCCGCTGGGTCTCGATGTGGAGCGGTATCCTGACTCATGGCCTCAAGGCCGCTGTAACCAAAAGCCGTTGGGACACTTAGCCTGGTTTTCTCCATGATTGTAACGTGGCGGCTTCAGGAACCGCTGCGGGAAACCGATTGAGCGTACGCAATTTTATTATCCAACACTTGGTTTCGCAGCGGCATAATGACACCGTGACTCAAGGCCGCTGTGGACGCAAAAGGCCGCTGCAACACTTAGTGAAATAGGCACACGAGTTGGACCATCACTCTTGCCTCTAAAACACCTCTTAAACCTTCCATGATCACCATGTTGCATCTCCAACACCTGATAAGGACATGTGCAATGAAATGCATCCTAGATATGCCTAGATGATGCCTTTGATGATCAAAATGCAGACTAATGAATGGTTAAAACAATGCAAATAAGTAAGATATCAACTCCCCCAAACTTGTTCTTTACTTGTCCTCAAGTGAACTTTCAAGAACTTATGGGGAAGAGGTTTGAAGGTGGGAGCTCATAGCCAAGAGAAACACACAAAGCACTCGATTCAACATCTGAATTCAACATGAGCACACTCTCTCTTATTATCCTCTAGCTTCTCTAGGCCTATATTAACTCAACATTATGCATCCACACATTCAATTCAGCCAACTCTCACATACATTAAGCAATACAACAAGTGAGCTCTATGCAAATGGTCAATTGGTCCAAGTCATTTGGGTAAGGGAAGGCTTTTTGTTCTAGTGGTCAAGGGGTTCAAAACTCATTATCTTCAAGGTGGTTCACTCTCAAAACAAGTAGCCTTGACATTGCACATAATATATCTAAGAAAGAGATCAACTAATGCATACAATACTCAATCTTCATTGTTCTACCCTTTTTCAAACATACAAGTGACACAATTATTCCCAAAGTTACACCCCACTCACATCTCTCACCCAAAAATCTCAAGAATTCATCCACAAACTCTTCAATCAAGGGAAAAGATTTAAACTTTTAAAAACACAACCTCTTAGCTCATTCACATTTTGCTAGCCCTCTTTCTTTTTTTCTTTTTTTTTGTTCTCTTTTTTTTTTATTGTTGTTTTCTCTCTTTTTTTTTTATTTTGGGGGCCAAGACTTTCACAACTCGAGCTAGAGGTTTTAAACAATTCCCAATGAAACAATTAAGCACAAGAGTTCAATCATTTTCTTTCAACTTTCAACTTCCCAAGTCAAACTTCACAACACTCACCCCCCACCTATAGCTAGACAATAGTGTATCTAATCTAGCAAAAATGAAGACTGAGCATTGTTGTTCCCAATACTCTCAAGATTATGCACATGCAAGACTTTCCGAAAAAGGCCTCACTCAACAATCAATGAAGGCTTAAAAGGAGGAGGGGGTTTTAGGGAGTGGACTGCCACTAGAGATTGTCAAAAAGATCGGCATAAAAGGCGTGACAACTCTAGTGTGTATATCCATGACTTAGCACACAAGGGACCATGAGCAAGAAATTAAGTTCATTCAGTTCATTCAAGGTTGTAGTTGGCTTAAGAGATTGAGTTTCAGGGAGAGTTTTCAAGGCACGAAGCTTACAAGGTTTTCAAGAGAGGCGCATGAACTAAATGACGCTAGACAGTGCTCTCTACAAGGCGTTTTAAATCATTGCTCCCAATGCAAATGAATGCAACCTATATGCTCTAGACTCTCCTAAAAGTGCAAATGATGCAAACTAAATGATTTTTTTTTCTTTAAATTTTTCAATTTTTTTTTTTGTTTTTCTATGCAAATAGGTATGTGAAATGCAAGACTCAATGCAGCACCATCAAAGCAAACAAGGTTAGATACTTGGTACCTCCCCCAAACTTAAGTCACACAGTCTCTGTGTTGTTAAGCTGAAAGAGATACCGAAAAGAAATCCTAAAAAGCAAAGAAAAGCTTGTATATACAAGGGAAGGTATGGAGATACCTGGCTAAGGATAGAATGAGGAACCTTCCGTGTCCCAATCGTCTGCAGTGGCGATGGATGGGGACTCGTTGGAAGACTCACGAGCAGGTGGAGGGTGGTTTCTGCGCTGTCTACGCAGCTCAGAATCTGGAGAGCGTGCAAATGCAGCTGTGTTGTAGAAAGAGGGCCGAGGAAGAGTAGAAGGCCCAGCAGTTGACATCACATCATCCATTTGGCAACCTGAACCTAGAGTAGTACGTGCTAGTAGTGAAGTGACCTTCCTCATCTGTCTCTTGATCACTTTGACTGACTCCTTCAGCTTGTGAATGGTCCTATCTTGCATCTTGTTCCACTTGAGCAGCTTAGCATTCTGAGAAAGAGCTTCGCGCAAACCGGCGCTCGTAGTGGCCCCTCTATAAGGTTGGAAGTGGTATCGGTCTGTTCCATATAATGGACCTGGCGTGTTGGTCCCTCATCATCAGCGTCACTGGGTCTAGCTGTCCCAGAGGACTCTGCCCGTTCTCTCTTCTTCCTCTTGCGCGGGGCGTTGATAGGGCCAAACTCAGGGTGGTCTTGTGGGACAAGATACCGAGGCTCTGGGTCAAACTCTATGTGCTCAGGGAGTGAGGTAAATGCTTTGTTAGGTAGGAGGAAGTAGGACTTAATGCTGGGGTCATAGGCGGAGTAGAACTGGTAGGCATATTGGACCCCTGCAGTTCCTCCCAGGAACTTGGTCTTCTTCAAGTACGGGAGATCGATGTACCGAGCCTCTTTCTTCACTGGTCCTAGCTTAGTCCCAACTGCTGCTAAGATAGGTGTGATGAGGTTTCCAATAAGTAGCCTCGGTGTGCCATCATCGTTCGTCAAAGCCCAATACTTATAGTAGATGAACCTCCTCACAAGAACTCCTATCAGTCCCAAATCCTTGTATTGCTGCAGGGTCGTGGTCTGTAGTTTACCATGCTCATCCAAAGGAAGAAGTGCTAGTCCCAAGAATTTCAATTCATCTTCATTTACTCCTCCAGGTTCCCTTCTGCAGTAGAAGGTATGACTGAGTACTTTTGCAGTGTACCTCACCCCTGGGCTTGTGATTTCATTGCACTTGTCACTGCCAGGATCCCATGCTCCTTCAGCAATCCAAGTCCAAACATCATTTGAGATCAAGGTGGATGAGGGTAAGCGTGATTCTGCATCATCCGACAATCCAAAGATAGAACTGAGCTGCTTAAAACCCATCCTGTGGAGCTTCCCTTTGACCTTGAAGACAATGTGTCCAAACCCCTCCTGCTCATCATACTCATCATGGAAGACTGCTGAAACTGAGGCCAAGAACTGATAGGAGACTTCCTCATGTACTGGATAAGCCATTCCAAGAAAGGATTCCATGCCCATGTTGCGGAGGAGGAGCCGCACATCTTCAAGGATCCCGAGTGTCCGCAGAGCGGAGATATCTGGAAACCTCATTGAAGATAGCGGGATCTTTTTGGTGTGCGCTAGCAACTTCGTGTAGGGCGGAATGTTATCAACTCGTCTCTCTGGCTCTTCCTCTTCAGCAACTGGAGCTTCTTCTTCAATTTCGGTCGTTGATTTAAGAGCTTCTTCTATCTCCCTTTCAGTATCGACCTCTGCTTCTAGCTCCTCTCTGGTTTTGTGGCGGCTTACACGGAGCTCTCTAGGAGGTTTCCTTCGGAACACGGGAGTGTGGGTTTCTCTATCTGGTGGGTCTTGAGAACTTGATTCTATTCCCTTTCCTTTAGTCTGCTTGGTACCTTTCCCCGTATCTCTCGCCATCGCGTTCTGCAAAACAAACACTTAGAAGTGTGTAAGTTACATGGGAAATCAATCATCACACAAAACACTAACTCTCTCAAAACACAATTGAACACGTTTTTCACCAACCCAACTCATCGAACAAGCTAATTAGAACATGAACATCGGTTTTAAAGCAAGAAATCGAGCATGCAATTCAAAATTTTGAATTTTTTTTTTTTTTTTTAGATTGCAGCCGATTCACAATACCTTAGCTTGACTTGATGAAAATCGTTTGGAGAGGGTGAAAGAGGAGGGAAATTCGGGATCTCAGCAACAAAAATCAATGGATTTGGTTGAGAGATGAGAGAGTTGTGTTCTTGGGGCTATGGAGAGTGTTTGAGAGGAGAGATGTCGTGAGAAGAGGGTGAAGTGAGGGGAGAGATGAGTCGAGGGTTTTGAGGAGTAAACCGGTTTGGTTCAATTGAATTGAACCGGAAATCAGAGAAGAGAAACTTACCTGGTACGCGCAGCGGTTTTATGGCGCGCGACAGAAGGCCGCTGGGACCGAAGGCCGCTGGGAGTGTTATCAAGCAGCGGGATGAGATACCGCTGCAGAAAGCCGTGCCAGATTACGCAATTCTGTGTGATAAAATCACATTTTTAACGCAGCGGTTTTTTGTCACGCCATTAAGCCGCTGGGACAGAAAACCGCTGTGACTCTTAACACACAGACCACGTCTCTTGATCTGCTCCAAACTTCCCAACTGTTTTGCAACACCTAATAGACAAAAAACTAGACCCGAAAACAATCTAGAAAATCAAAGAAAATAAAATTATGTACAAGGATAGACATGGGACTTCCTCCCAAGTGAGCTTGTTTTAAGTCTCTAGCTTGACTTTACCTCCTTCGGGGTTAGGCCGGAATGGGATCAGAAAGTGGAGTTGAGACTCCATCTTCCTTTGGTGCTGTGGCCATGTAGAGCTTAACTCTTTGCCCGTTGACTGTGAAGTCTCTTCCATCAGCACCCCACAAAACAATTGCCCCATAAGGTCTGATTTCCTTGACCTTGAATGGACCGGACCACCTTGACTTGAGCTTTCCTGGGAATAACTTCAGCCTAGAGTTGTAAAGAAGAACTTGGTCTCCTTCCTTGAACTCTCTTTTCAGAATGCCCTTGTCATGGAAAGCCTTGGTCTTTTCCTTATAGATCCTTGAATTCTCAAAAGCATCCATCCTTATCTCATCAAGCTCATGGAGCTGAAAAAGTCTCTTTTCCTTGGCACTCTTGATGTCAAAGTTCAGCAACTTCACTGCCCATAGTGCCTTGTACTCAAGCTCCACTGGCAAATGACAAGACTTCCCATACACAAGGTTGAAAGGTGTGGTTCCCAAAGGTGTCTTGTAAGCTGTCCTATAAGCCCAAAGTTCATCATCAAGTTTAGTAGACCAATCCTTCCTTGTAATCCCCACAATCTTCTCCAAAATGGACTTGATCTCTCTGTTAGAAACCTCAACCTGACCACTTGTCTGAGGATGGTAAGGAGTTGCTACCTTGTGCTTCACACCCTTCTTCTTGAGAAGTCCTTCAATCAGTTTGTTGATGAAGTGAGAGCCTCCATCACTAATTACAACCCTTGGGACTCCAGACCTTGGAAAGATGACACTCTTGAACATCTTGGTTACCACCTTAACATCATTGGTGGGACTTGCTATGGCTTCCACCCATTTTGAAACATAATCAACAGCCACAAGGATGTATTTGTTGCCATGAGATGATGGAAATGGCCCATGAAGTCAATACCCCACACGTCAAACAATTCAACTTCAAGGATAGGATTCTGAGGCATCTCATTCCTCTTGGTAATGTTTCCTCTTCTTTGGCATGAATCACACCTCAAAACAAAATCTTGTGTATCCTTGAACATGTGTGGCCACCAGAATCCTGCTTGTAGCACTTTTGCAACAGTCTTGAAAGTGGCAAAGTGACCTCCATAAGATGATCCATGACAGTGTGTAAGGATCCCTTCAACTTCTTCATTGGCAACCACTCTTCTGTAAAGCTGATCCTTGCAGAGAATGTAGAGGTAAGGCTCGCCCCAATAGTATCTCTTCACATCCTTGAAGACCTTCTTCTTGGCATAGCCCACAAGATTCAAAGGTTCTTTTCCTGTGGCTAAGTAGTTCACCAAATCAGCATACCAAGGTTCCTTCTCTTCGGTAGCTTTAACCTCTTCAAGCTTTCTACCAGTCTCACAAGCTGCCATCACTGCTCCAATAGCCATGATCTGCTCTTCTGGAAGTCCCTCATCAATAGGAACGCCACATTCTATTTTCAGTCTAGACAAGTGATCAGCTCCACCATTTTCAACTCCAGGCTTGTCTCTAATCTCCAAATCAAACTCTTGGAGCAGAAGGATCCATCTCAAAAGCCTCGGTTTTGCATCTTTCTTGGCCAAAAGGTGTCTCAAAGCTGCATGATCTGTGTAGACAATGACTTTAGACCCCACCAAATAGCTCCTGAACTTCTCAAATGCAAATACAATGGCTAGCATCTCCTTCTCAGTTGTGGCATACTTCATCTGAGCATCATTCAAGGTTTGGCTCGCATAGTATATCTTATGAGTCTTGCCATCTTTCTTCTGGCCCAAGACAGCTCCCACAGCATAGTCACTAGCATCACACATGATCTCAAAGGGTAGACTCCAATCTGGTGGCTGGACAATGGGAGCATTTACAAGCTCATTCTTCAACTTCTTGAAAGCTTCTAGACATTCCTTACCAAAGAGAAAGATCTCTTCCTTGCATAACAGTCTAGTGAGTGGCCTGGCGATCTTGGAGAAGTCCTGAATGAACCTTCTATAGAAACCAGCATGCCCCAAGAAGCTCCTGATGTCTTTCACTGTCTTCGGGGGAGCCAAACTGACCATCACATCAATCTTTGCTTTGTCTACCTCAATCCCCTTCTCTGATATCTTGTGTCCAAGAACAATCCCTTCCTTAACCATGAAGTGACACTTCTCCCAGTTGAGCACAAGGTTGGTGTCTTCACATCTCTGTAGGACCCTGCACAAATTAGACAAACAAAGCAGAAAAACGAAGATCCGTAGACAGAGAA
>NW_026616093.1:0-30549 GCF_000801105.2 Raphanus sativus
CATCTGGTTCATTTTTCATTTAGAGACTAAAAATACAGAACAAAATCACTTTTCAGTTTTGAAAGATCAGTAATGAGTAAATGATATATCACAATCAAATATTCATTTGTATCTCTTTCCACAAAGTAAACATAATATCTAATTAATATAATCTTTTGCAGCATTAAATATTAATGCAAAAATTTACAAAACACTTATATATGGAACACTATATTCAAATATATACTAAAATTTGAAATATGTTTAACTGTTTTGAAATTGTTCACCCGCGTGTACGGTTTAACCCTAGTAAACTCAAAGAGTTTAGATTTGGGTTCAAGTGACAGACTAAAAGTAAACAAGCACACGAAATTATTTGGGGAAAACATAAATTGAGTTCAATAAGAAGAATACACAACAGGCCCAATCTATTGGGCCCAATAAAACTAGGGCCTAGAAGAGGAGCCACTGTGGCTTCTCTTACCACCCTCCTCTGGGAGGCCCTCCTGAGGACTGAACACTCAATCTGTCGAGGAGTGCGTTGAAGTCTATAGGCTGGCCACTCTCCTCCATCCTCTGAATCACGCTCATCACGTGTTCTCCTCGGAAGCCCATGCTTACTAGCTTCTCTATCAGTTCACCGTATTTTGATCTTAGAACCGGAGGTGGTGTCCCTGTGTTGCCACCACCTCCCTGATGCTGCTGAGGTGCGTACCCACTACCTTGTGGACCTTGCATGTAATGGCCTTGCTGCTGTTGCTGCGGAGGAGGCTGAGTTGGTGGGTATTGCATCCGCCCACCTTCATACATGGCACTGGCATACCCGGGAGGAGGAGGAGGTCCTGAGGGTAGATACCCATCGCCTGTCTGTGGGCTATAAGACATCTTTGTCTGCTGAGGAGGAGCCTGTGGTGGTGGTGGTGCAACGTATCCGTAACCTTGCATCGATTGTTGAGGAGGTCCAGCGTATGGTGATTGCATCTGCATGCTGCTTGGCAACGGTTCTACTGGAGATTGGTTGCTTGGTGGTGCAGGCGAGTATGCTGGGTAGCCTCCACTGGACTGTGGCCTCGCCTGTGGCTGAGGAGGCCAGTTTTGCTGGTACTGCGGGAACGACTGAGTTTGAGCTGAGCTTGGGTGAGATGGAGCAGGAGGTTGGGGCATGAACTGAGCCTGCGCCGGTGGTGCTTGAGGCTGAGATGGTGGAGGAGGTGCAGGTGTGTTTTGAAGCTGTGTATTAGGAGGCATGTAAAACTGCTGCTGCTGTTGTTGCTGGGGCTGTGGCTGCGCTGGTGGCTGTGGTGGTATTTGATGAGGCAAAGCAAGCGCAAGCTGCTGGTTGTGTGCATCAGAGGTGTTCTCACTCTTCTTAGGCTCAGGAACAGAAGTCTCCTCGCTTTGTTGGGAGTGAGACGGGGAAGATGAATCTTTATGCACAACTTGAAGCCTCGCTAGGTCTTTCTGAGTATCAGCCAACTCTTGTTTGTCTCTGAGAATCTGTACTGATCTACGAACCTACATCAAAAACATCCATTAGAACCGGTACAGAGTTTAAGAAACTACATTACATAAACACAAACCTCTTGAAGATGTTTCTCCATAGATCTAAGCTTAACATCAGCCTCCTCGTTATCACGAGTCAAATCCGACCTCATCTCACCAATAGTCTTATCAAGGTTGTAGCAGTAGAGCTCAAGCTGGGACAAGCGCGAGCTGATGCCTTCGAGAAAACGCATCACGTTGTCTGTATACTTCTTCATGGTTCTTTCAACAGTGGCGGTAAGATCTTGGCTCAAAGAGTCCTCAGGCGGACTGTAAGAGCTCGTAGGAAAAACCGAAGACCTCGCCATCCTAGTCTTGTTAAACTCCTGAAAATACAAAAAAAAAAGTAACTCAGTAACAAGGCATGTCTATGTGTTTCGATTAACCTAGGAAAATTCAGAACCGGGACGATCGCGCGAACCGGTTAAGGCGAAATTATGAAATTCCCAAATCGAAAACCCTAGAATCCCAAATATTAAGGGAGAGGCGGAATCTGGATTTCACCTTATTGAAGTTGGTGGCGGAGATCGCAGGATCGGAGTTGGAACCGTTAGAGGAGTCCTGGTTGGTGAAGTCGTCGTACGTGCGGAGGATATCATCGGATCCGAAATCGAATCCCGCGTTGACCCGACCCGACGCCATCGATCCGATTACTGGAATCTCGATTAGTGATAGAAGAAAGGAGGTAACAGAAAAGGAAATCAATCGCTTTTGGGAGGAGAGCAAAGCTTGTGTGTTTCGTTTTCTTCCAACCTTTTGAGAGAAGGCAAGGCAAGCAGAAGCTAAACCCGACTTCTTCTCTTATTTGTGTATTAATATTTGTTTCTTCGTCCCCACAGATATTGAATATTTTGGTTCTGCCCCGTTTGTTTGGGTTAAGTTCATATAATTGAACGACGTCGTTTCATGGTGATGTGGTTGTTGTCCGAAAAACTCACAAATGGTGGTTGTGATGTCCGGACAACTGGACAAGTGTGTGGCTTAGCCAGCCATGATTGACCCATTTTCGTCTAACATAAACATATGATAGATGATTAAGATTCAACGGTACGCTTGTGTTACTGCTCACCGATAATCTTTGCATATTCTCATGTGGCAAATTTGCTACTGACCATATATATCAAGGGCTTCAAGATTAACTCTGACGTTACCAAATGTTATGATGATCCACACAACATGCTTGCTAGTTATGTGGCGTGCAACGAGATCTTCACAAGTACTTCAGATGTGTATCCCTATTGTTCTTATAGTATTGTTGATACGATACCATATGGATTCAATCCCGCATAATTCATGTTACTACTAAAAAGAAAAAAAAAATAGTTAACGAGAGCCTAAACAAAACTAGAATTTGCATGAAAGAATTAATGGTGTCACTCCGCAACTAATTAACGATGGAAATGTTCATATAATATCCCCATATTGTAACATATATATAAAAAAACGTATTTAGAAGAGGCAAAACAAGAGAACGGTGAAAAGCAATGCGTGTGTGGAGACAAGAGGGATCGATACATGAGAAGATGATGTGGCGGCCATTACGTCGGTGCAATCAAGCCCTTCTTTGCCTTCTTTGCACATGTTTGCGAATATACCGGGAGGATATCGACCATAGATATTGACGTAGCTGAACATTGTGGAGGCACATTCTGTCTTCTCATCGTTAAGAGCTTCCGCGAATGGGCATGCAAAGTCCTTGAAGGCGGAGCAACATGCCTTGGCTGGATAGTTTGGGCCTTTGCATCTACTCGTTATGATTGTGTAATTCTTGCTTGCAAAATCTTCTTTGCATGCTGTTGTTATCACATCACATATTAAACAATACATTGAATCTTGCTTATTTATAATTAGTTCTTTTTTTATTAGCCAATCATGATTGAAGCATGTATGAGCGATAGCCGATATACGATCAATGATTCAAAATATTCTTACGTGTTTTTTGCCTGAAGAAGAGCTCGGCTTGTGGCTGGGTGTGACTCAAATTCATCAACTGCACATAGAAATTTCATTACGCTTTTCAAGAACGTGAAACAATTTTTTATAGACACATACTTTATTTGAAATATTTAGTAAATTACGAGAGATGTGAAGAGACGATGCGAATCCAGACAAGATGATGATTGAAAGAAGAGAAACCAAACAATGAGGATAAATCTCCATGCTTCTGTTTCCTCCTTTGTATTTTTCTTTGTCGCATTTGGTTTTCTAATTAAACGCTTTTTGTTTTGTTATTTCGTTTTTCGTGTTTTAGAGTTATAGGAGGAGAGAAAAATGCTGCGGATCGTTGAAGTAGACGAAACAATATCACTGACATGCCAACATAAATTTTCCTATATTAATCAATCCTTCAAGACAAACCATCAAATAACCAAACTGCTGGTTAAGCTTCAACTGGTTAATATCCGTAATTCCGTAACCAATTCGAATCGTTGAAGGCAACCTGATTGACATTGTTATTCACTCAGCAATTCTTTTTCCAACCCTCTTCTCATCACCTAAAACACTTCAATTAGTGGTTTCTCATTAAATTTTTAAAAGCATCTTATAATTAAATATTTATAAAAAGAAAATAACAAATTAGATGAATTTCTCATTCAATTGAAATAAATTTAAATAGTTTTTTTTCCTTCTAGATAATATTATATAAAAAGGGCCAAGCCCATCCGAATTACATCAAAGCCCAGATTCTACTGGGCCAAACCAAATATGAAAAATTTACAATCCGGGCTCAAAGCCCATCCCACAGCCCAAGGGTGTGAAACCCTAATCTTCGCGGCTCATTGGCATACACGCCGCCGCACCAACCTGAACTCGAAACCGGCGCCACCTTCGTCGCTTGGAAGATCCTCTACCGGAGAGCATCGATCAATCTCATCCGGATCCTAAGACGACAGGTTCACCACACCAACCACACCAACCACCATCTATGAGGATACCTGAATAAAATCGTCTACAATCGATCTATCACCACCGGCATTCACGGCCGTAACAGGAGAAGAATCAAAAGGCAGAGAGGCAGAGAAGCACAAACCCATAGAGAAAGAAAGAAAACCTAAAAGAAACTAAAGATATAAACCAAGCCGAAGAGAGCAGTAATAACGGATCTACCATCTCTCGGAAGCAGGAGCCGGCGATGACGGTGCTGACGGAGCCACTGTCTCCCGGAATCAAGGGCCGACGGTCGTAGAGTTTAGAAAGTCTCTACTCCCCGAAAAAAACTGATCTCCAAGCCGACAACCTCTTCGATTTACCGCCACTCACCCTCACCACGAAACCAGAGAAAGCAGAGATGCGACCGAGCAAAAAACCTCGCGAACTGAGCCCTTCCTAGCGCAAAACCCTAACCCAAAATCGCCAGTATATCGGTTGGAAGACGGTAGATCTAAAGCCACGGCAAAACTACAGGATTAAAAACAACTATAAAGGGCCACCGACGCCGGCACGCGCGTGTACGCGCCACCAGACGTTCGGAGCCACCGCTTCTCTCTCTTTCTTTCTCTTCTCTCTCTTTTCTCACTTTACTGAACAAATAAATTTAAATAGTTTAGAAATGTTTTTTTCTTATAAACGATTTAATTTTATTTATAAATTAAAAATTAATACATGTAATTATATTAAAATATTTATTTTAAAAATATATATAGATGTTGTAGTAATTATAAATTTTAAAGTTAGAAACAAGGAAAAAATTAAATAATTCTAATGGAAAAGGAAAATTACTAGGATTTAAAAATGGGGAAATAATGGCATGATGGTGTCTTATGGTGTTGCCATAAACTGTCAAATTTATATCTTATAAAAAATGAAATTTGGATAAACCGATAAGTCATGGGTCAATTTGGCAGTTTCTAATATCTTATAGATCATTTTTCCAAAATTGTTATATCAACTGATGAATATATATAATTGTTTTTCTTTGATAAAGAAATAACTTTTTTTTGGTAAACAATAAAGAAATAACTTATAAGATGATGAATATATAATCGTTCTTCTGTAGTTGTGATTAAACATTATTTAGTATTGTCTTGTAACTCTTGTTTACTTTTCTAAAACAAACGATGCTGGTCCGTTGCTGAACTTTTAATAAAATAAGGACGTAAAAGAAACAAAGAAAACACAATATTTGAAACAAGAATGTCATTTCGTTACGTTATCTACTAATTTGAATCAGGTAGACGTTTCTTCACTAAAATATTTTTTTTCGGATTTAGTTTTTACACCTTATAAAGTAATAAATAATAATTATGTAAAATAAAAATAATAATTATGCGTGCGTGTTTGTGTATAATACCAGCTCTCCTGCTTCGGCATCACCCTTGTGTTTGTGTATAATACCAGCTCTCCTGCTTCTGCATCACCCTTGTGTTTGTGTATAATACCAGCTCTCCTGCTTCTGCACCACCCTTGATCTATTATTATTCTTACCCATTCTTTTTTCTCTAACTCCAAATAATTCTCCTCCCTTTGTTCATCAGCAATAACTCTCTGTGGTTTTCAAAGGCTAAACTACTAAACTAGCATCTAAAGTCGGCAGAGATCCATTGGTACTGACAATCTCTTCAACGAGTAAGTCTCTAAATCATCAGTCTTTATTTATATATCTATGTTGGTGCGCTTGTATCTACTAAATAGATCTGCACCGTTTCTTATTATACTATGTCAGTTTTAGATCATATGACTATGAATAAACTCCTTGCTCTGTTATTTGATTAGTTTCCCATTTGTCATCACTTCTTTAGTTCTTTGTTTAATTAGCCCACTACGTTTCTGTAATTATTTAGTTTCTTTTCTTATATGGTTATATATGAATAATAACCTGAAAAAAGGGATTAGGTCAAGTCGTCATAATAACTCCAAAGTCTCCAACTTGTTACTTTTAAAACCATTACTACTATTATCTTCTTCTTTATCTCTCAAAAAATTCGTATCTCATTTAATAAACAACGACTAGTCAAGTGAATGGGTTTATCTTGTACGTTTCAGTAAAATGGAGATACACAACCAAGAAGACAACCTAGCAGCAGTGGGTGGCTCTGGAGGAGACTTCGACTGCAACATATGTTTGGATCAGGTTCGTGACCCGGTCGTGACTTTGTGTGGCCACTTATTTTGTTGGCCCTGCATTTACAAGTGGACGTATTCTACCAACAATTCAAGACAACGCGTCGACCAGTACGGCAATATGAAGGAATCCCCAAAATGTCCGGTCTGCAAATCCGATGTCTCGGACGCTACGCTTGTCCCTATATACGGGCGGGGACAAAAAGTCCCCCAGTCTGGTTCAAACATACCGACCAGACCATCCGGTCCGGTTTATGACTTGAGAAGAGTTGGTCAACGTGCTGGACAAGGTGAGAGTCAACGGTACATGTATAGAATGCCTGATCCAGTGGTTGGTGTGGTATGCGAAATGGTATATCGGAGACTATTTGGAGAGTCTTCAAGCAACGTGACACCTTACCGGAGCGACAGCTACACAAGTCGGCGGACAATGCAGGCGGATGAGTCACTAAGCAGAGTCTACTTGTTCCTGCTTTGCTTCATGGTTATGTGTCTAATTCTTTTCTAATTGTATGTCTTATCCTATATATTTATGGAACTAAAGTATAAGTTGTTGGTTTACAAAAAAAAAAGTATAAGTTGTTGGATTGTGTGATGAGAACATATTAAAGTCAAAATCAAGAAACGGCACTAGTTTGCTTTTGTATATTTTGATATTCTCTTAAAAAAATATGTGATGGTGTGAGAATATGGATAAGGAGACTTGTCTTCTTTTTTTTTTGTCACAAAGGAGGCTTGTCTTCAAATCAAAGGATCTGTACACCAAAAAGATGAGATAGAGGCATTTAGAAACTAGAACGCGACGCAAACGGTGGTGCTTTTTCCTTTCCAAAAACTCTAAATAAAATTTGGACCCTACGTTTGATTGATAACGGTGAATAAGACTGTTGATATGTAGAAGAAGTTGAAATATCAATTTATTATATTAATGTTTTGGGTACGGTTCTTTCTTTATACATTAAAAATGTTGTAAATAAAACTGAAGTGAGCTGTTTCATTTAAAAGCATAGTGCAGTCTGAGATGACTTATGGGTCCTCATGACACAACCACTCATGGCCTCATCTATGGGATCCAAATTTGTAGCTTTAAAAGTTGTAATTGAATTTGCCTATCAGCCTACATCGGTAACAGGTTTTAGAATTCTAATTTTAAGAATTTTTAAATATTACTGTAGAGTAAAAATGAGCCGTAAAAGTAATCAGATAATAATAACAACACCAAATGTAATAGCGGATTTACAAAGTGCCGAACAAATCCTTATTTACACAAAACACATAAAATTTAGAGTGTATCTTTGCTTGCTTCTTTCCTACTTTACAACTCCACTCGGTAGAAACGAACCAGTTTCAAGATCTGCACTCTTTCCTCATGTATTCCCACATTTTATCTTTTCAATTTACAACCAATGTTGTAACACCCGTCACCTCCAATCCGGAGAAAAATGGGCCAACAACAATATATCATAACAAAATGGTCCATACACACGACTCCACTCACTCTAAGCCCAAATAAAAATCCAAATAAAAAGCCCAATAGCACCAATCCGTCCAAATATCATATACTCGTCTGTCTCACCTGAAATGAGGAAGAAAGAGGGATGAGCAACAGGGGAGTCACTCAGTGAGGTATGAGATGCTAAACCCGAAGTTCATTGACTTGGATATAGCACTCCGAATAAATATAATTTAATACTAATACATAACAAACACGGCACCTAAAGTACCCAAAGATCAAACAATGGCCCTATCGACCGGCCCACTAACAGGCCCAAACCCACCGAATATATGCTCGGCAACACACGCCCGGAGACGATTTATCGACCAACAGCTACGATCAACCGGTCGACTAAAGCTGACCGTAACCAACACAAAACCCGGCCTACAGATAAAACTCTCTGTACCCGGCAAAATCCCATACACAATCATAGTAAATAAATATTATATTAATAATATTATAATATATCAGTTCTAAATGAAACAATCAAAGTTGAACCATCTAGACTTCTATATCCGGTTTAAGCAAAGAATCTAAACTATCAAGCAGACTCCAATCAAACATCAAACTGACTCAATTTACAAAGACGGATACATATTAGAACTAAACTATGTTTATTCGAAGTCCTAGGCCGTGTACGAGAAATTACGAGAATAGCCCTCACCTTAGCCAAGATGGACAATTGCATCACAAAAATGCTCGAAGACCTTGTCCAACAAAACTCAGTCCAACTTTAGAATTAATTACTTGAAACACAAGTAATACTAAAGTGACGTGATTGTATCCTGCGCATGGCATGATACGATTAAGCTTTATTTAATAAGTGATGAAGGTTGCTTGTATCTCAAATAACAAGGAAGAATACTTAGCTACATGGCTTTTGAATCACGAGTGATGATGGTGACAAGATCGAACTCCAGTGAGATGGGATGCACCACCGGCGGGTCACCACTGATGGTCGTGTAGATCGGTGACGGCGGCGGTGTACCGTCGCTCGTCTCTCCTCTAGGTCCCCGTTCAGCTCCGCTAAACAACACCAACAAGAACAACGATGACTCCACGGACATCAGCTACGGTGGACACGTTGGTGATCGGTGAAGAACAAGCCTCCGGTGTGATGGCTAGCGATGACTCCGGTGACAAGGACATGGCTCTCCGGTGACTCTAGGTTCGTGGTAGTGTGGATTGGCGCAGGTGGTGGTGATGCGCGGCGGCTCCGTAACTATGGCGTCTCCTCCAATGGTGAGTAGTAACTATGGTGATGATCAACACTGATGGATGTGTCTCATCTCCTTCTCAAACAATAACATCTTCAGCCACTTGCTTCGTTAACTCCCAAGATTGAGTGTTGTTAATGATGGCGACAAAGCTTTCCGTACGGTTACGAGATCGTGCCTCTGAGAAGAATAGAGAGAAGACACGAAGCAGAGCAGTGGGGGAAGGAGATCAAATAATCACGAGGTGCTTGACGGCTTGACTTATATCTTAGGGCTACACAAACTCTTATACACACCCACGTTTTAATTAATGAGATTGGCTTTGGTTTTCACACATAATCATTTAAAATTAAACCATATCGCTTTACCCAAAACCGGGTCGTTACAATTCTCCTCCACTTAAATGGAATTCGTCCTCGAATTCAAATCTGATCCGCTGTCCAATACCATTCTGTAAAAGCTCTGGATAATCAATCTTTATCTGAGTTTTAGTCTCCCATGTCTTGTCCTAGATCTTGTGAACTTCTTTCACTTGCCGACTTATAATATATATTGGGTGACAAGGTGCATAATTTTTTTATTTTTTTTTTTACCAAAAATCACTTGACGGCTGCTGCAAAATTAGCTTTGGCTCTTGTACGACCTTTTTCAAAAATGATACATGAAGCAAGTCTAAAAAAATCTGACAACTCTTCTGATAAACCCAAACGATAAGCAATGCTCCATTTCGCTCCAAAATAAGATATGATCCCATATATCTTCGCTTAAAAAATTCTTTAGCTTCTGAGACTTAGATCCCCTTACACTGCATTAACAATCTTAATTTCTAAATCTCTCTGACATTATCAGCATTTTTTTTTTAAGCCTCCAGCTTCCTTTAGGTGATCCTTGAGCATTTCTATTTGCTTCAACGTCCTTTAAACCATTGGTTGATATATGTCATAGTGCTTCTCCACTTTGGTCCATCATAGTATGTGTGCGAATAATCTCTTATAAAAAAAACTTTTTAAAGTGATATCTGAATGCTCGAGTGATAAATGTTACTCTACATGAACTATTCCAACGGTAGATGCTTCCTTTAATTATTATTATTTTATTTTTTTGTAGAGCTAAGCACAAGTCTGAAGATGCCCTCTCAAGTTTAACTTAGCAAGACGGTCTCCTTGTACATTATTCTTCATGAAACTTGACTTCCATAGTCCAATGAGAAACCCACAATTAACATATCCCGTTTCCTATGTGGAAGAAGTGGATTGTGTAATATATTCCATTAAAATTTGATGTTCTGTTTTGATCATCTGACATGTCGACACAATGTAGATACATCCTTTTTCACACTAGGCCAACGAGAGTAACAATTTGGATCTTTGTACCTCTTAGGTGTTAGCCACTATGAACTTGTAGTAATCCTTTCTGAATATACAGAAATTCCAATTTCTGAAACACGTGACCCAAAAATCCAATTTTTTTTTCCTCTGCCAGAAACTACTAGCAACCAACTAATTCTCTCCTAGTTTACCTAACATAATCCATAAATGCTCTGCATGCTCCTCTCTATTCTAAGAATAAATCAGAATGTAGTCGATGAATACAATCGCGCACTTATCCAAGTGTTCAAAAATATATCATTCATAAGGTTCATGAATTCTAACAGTGCATTCGGGAATCCAATTGAAATCACCACAAATAAATAATATGTACGAAAAACCGCCTCCGTACATGCTCCTCAGCTATATCAACCTGATACCAAGTCAATCTTAGAAAACCCATAAAGCTGCAACTATCCCAACAACTTCGATTTGCGGAAGTGTACTTATTTTAATGGTTGCCTTCCTCAAATCTCAGTAGACGATACAAGCCGTGAAACTCTCATCTTTCTTCAGCACAATAATACTGGTGCTTCTTATTGAGAAGTAATACATATGGCGAACCCCTTATCTGATAGTTCCAGCTCATTCTTAAGAGCGTCTCCTCCGGCTGTTGGTGGCCCTTCTAAAAGTCTCAAATACATTTTCATACTCTTCAATAACTAGATAATCCTGCAGCTCATGTTATCCATCATTAGTAGCCATCGAAATGGTTCGCCAAAGTCCATATGCTCCAATGTCCAATAACTCCTCAGCATGAATGCAATAAAACTCTACTCTTCTCCAGGAATATGAAACTTTTGTTCTCAGAAAAATAATCACCACTTGATGTCATGACAATGAATCCATCTCAAGAATGACATCGTAAAAACTCAGCTCCATCTCTGAAGAATATATGAATAACTTGACCTCTCCAAGTACAAATACAATGATTAAAATAAAAATAAAAATAGCTCTCAACATCCTCTGGCAACTGTCCGAACTAACACATCTCTGAAACGATTAATATAATCAAAACCTGGCAAACATGCCAAGTGTAACTCCAATATCAACACAACGCAACCGGCACACCCCCAGTCTAAAAGCGATCCCCACAAGTTTCAAACAAAGCGTACAAAAGAAACCAACATACTCGTACACAAAAACCACATGCCAGTCAATGGCTCATACCTCAAATCACATAACTCATACATCAGAAACTCGTGGAGCGATGGCTTGAAAATGGGTGATGGCTGAAACGTCACATATCCACTCTTGAAAAAAACTCAAAATAATGACTGAAGAAACCGATAAACCTCTGAGCAATCTGACAAACTGACATCACTCGTCTGCTGAACATCTGGCTACAACTCTGTTATCCGAAGGGTGAATGACGATGATTTTACTCATCGGAATAAAAAGAGGCAATTGAGTTAGTAATTATTGGACAGAATGGTGCTAAAAGAATTTCCAAAAAAAACCACTTTTCATAATTACTATTTATTATATATATTTTTTGAAAACATTGAAAACCGAATCCCCTAATCGCCATCCCGGGACGGAACCGGGACGGAACCCGCTCTGATACCAATTGTAACACCCGTCACCTCCAATCCGGAGAAAAATGGGCCAACAACAATATATCATAACAAAATGGTCCATACACACGACTCCACTCACTCTAAGCCCAAATAAAAATCCAAATAAAAAGCCCAATAGCACCAATCCGTCCAAATATCATATACTCGTCTGTCTCACCTGAAATGAGGAAGAAAGAGGGATGAGCAACAGGGGAGTCACTCAGTGAGGTATGAGATGCTAAACCCGAAGTTCATTGACTTGGATATAGCACTCCGAATAAATATAATTTAATACTAATACATAACAAACACGGCACCTAAAGTACCCAAAGATCAAACAATGGCCCTATCGACCGGCCCACTAACAGGCCCAAACCCACCGAATATATGCTCGGCAACACACGCCCGGAGACGATTTATCGACCAACAGCTACGATCAACCGGTCGACTAAAGCTGACCGTAACCAACACAAAACCCGGCCTACAGATAAAACTCTCTGTACCCGGCAAAATCCCATACACAATCATAGTAAATAAATATTATATTAATAATATTATAATATATCAGTTCTAAATGAAACAATCAAAGTTGAACCATCTAGACTCCTATATCCGGTTTAAGCAAAGAATCTAAACTATCAAGCAGACTCCAATCAAACATCAAACTGACTCAATTTACAAAGACGGATACATATTAGAACTAAACTATGTTTATTCGAAGTCCTAGGCCGTGTACGAGAAATTACGAGAATAGCCCTCACCTTAGCCAAGATGGACAATTGCATCACAAAAATGCTCGAAGACCTTGTCCAACAAAACTCAGTCCAACTTTAGAATTAATTACTTGAAACACAAGTAATACTAAAGTGACGTGATTGTATCCTGCGCATGGCATGATACGATTAAGCTTTATTTAATAAGTGATGAAGGTTGCTTGTATCTCAAATAACAAGGAAGAATACTTAGCTACATGGCTTTTGAATCACGAGTGATGATGGTGACAAGATCGAACTCCAGTGAGATGGGATGCACCACCGGCGGGTCACCACTGATGGTCGTGTAGATCGGTGACGGCGGCGGTGTACCGTCGCTCGTCTCTCCTCTAGGTCCCCGTTCAGCTCCGCTAAACAACACCAACAAGAACAACGATGACTCCACGGACATCAGCTACGGTGGACACGTTGGTGATCGGTGAAGAACAAGCCTCCGGTGTGATGGCTAGCGATGACTCCGGTGACAAGGACATGGCTCTCCGGTGACTCTAGGTTCGTGGTAGTGTGGATTGGCGCAGGTGGTGGTGATGCGCGGCGGCTCCGTAACTATGGCGTCTCCTCCAATGGTGAGTAGTAACTATGGTGATGATCAACACTGATGGATGTGTCTCATCTCCTTCTCAAACAATAACATCTTCAGCCACTTGCTTCGTTAACTCCCAAGATTGAGTGTTGTTAATGATGGCGACAAAGCTTTCCGTACGGTTACGAGATCGTGCCTCTGAGAAGAATAGAGAGAAGACACGAAGCAGAGCAGTGGGGGAAGGAGATCAAATAATCACGAGGTGCTTGACGGCTTGACTTATATCTTAGGGCTACACAAACTCTTATACACACCCACGTTTTAATTAATGAGATTGGCTTTGGTTTTCACACATAATCATTTAAAATTAAACCATATCGCTTTACCCAAAACCGGGTCGTTACAAATGTAATTACCAAAATGGATATGTTGTGTAATAACAGTAACATTACCTGACCTTTAACCGATTCTTTATCCTGCTGTGGAAAATGAAATCCTGTTGAGCAATTCTCTAACTTCTCCGGATTTTTCATCCATGCTTTTCTACCTTCACTCACTTTCACCCCGAACCTCCATGCCTACCACATTCACATACAATCATACACGTATGTTAGGTTTATACTACTAGTTAAGAACTTTGACTGATTGAATCACATACATACATACCTGAGAAAGCGGAAACGTGTCTCTCAATCTCATCTCCTTCAATGTTTATCCCAGTGCCTTGACATTCTGGACAGAACACTGAAAATATTTGCCAGCTAACATTGCTAACCAACCCATTCATGTTCGCACCACTCTGCTTTGTGCATCTCTTTTTCCCCTTTCCACACACCATCTTGCTCCCAAGTATTTCACTCTCACAGAAGAGAAACCAGTGTACGACACAAGACACGTGAAACAGGTGGAACGCACCGAGGAGGTTTCTGCTGCCACACGCAAGTTTCCCTGTCTTCATGTTCAGTATTGCTGCTGCATCTTTCACATTCAACCTACACATCTTGTGTGTAACACAATCTCATTTCGTTTAGTATCCCTTGCGAAATGGGCTGGAACTAGGTTTCAAAATGAGTTGAAACACGTTTCAGGCCCAACCAGAGAAGACCCCAAGTACTTTAAATAGTTTGAAATAGTCTTCGTCATGATTCTTTCTGTAAGATATGTAACATGAACTCTCCCTCTTTGCAAGCTAAAATAAACGCTTAGAGAGCATATTCGTCACTCGGTAGTCGGTACTGAACTAGTTCGAAAATTTTCAAGTATGAACCTTGTTTTGGTTTATTACTAACTTCTTCTCTACGTTATTTGGTAACTTTAAATTATTTTTCTTTTTCTTTTTCATTTCCCCTTACGCTGTACACAATTTATTGTATAAATGGGATTATGGGAACTTGTATAAAAGTCAAACCTCGAGTTGTGGAAGTGTAAACGAGAAGAAGGGTAGAGAGAGTTTGGTTGGCGTAAGAAGAATGATCTGATTATAATATGAACGGTATAAGATTCCAATGTCTTTAAAACTCACCTGATCAATTATTCATTTATTTCACGTGAATCATGATCATTTCATTACACATTTTGACTTTACCGCCATTCGCTATACCCTCTTTGGCTCTTCCCACACATCCTTTTATCGTCCACCTAACATTGATCTGAAAGACTGAATCTACGAATAAGGAACATTGTTAAAGTACACAATGACAACCTTAATAAGTGTTCTGCAATATGTATGATTTTTTACGCATGTAATTAAGTGAAGATCTTGCAAGAATCATTTGAGTACATACACCAAACAAATCAGTCACGTCTATTTATAATATTTTTGGCACTAAACGCTTTAAATGCCCACCATGTTCTCTCTAATCTCTATGTAATCACATTTAAACAAAACGAACCGTAATTGACGCTAGAAATATCTCTTTTGCACATTTTTCTCATAGCTTTGAGAAAGTAACTTCACATACATGTCGGGCCGTATAATACAAAGTAGAAAATTGGTCATGTGCTTTTTTTAACAAAATAAAACAAATCGTGGATCCACTTTTTAAATAAGATTTGGGACTGAGTGAGTGAGTGGCTAGTGCTGGGTTTGCGGGTTGACCCGCCCCGACCCGCCCCGCCCCGCTGCGGGTTGAATCATTTTTTTGATTCAAAAATCCGACCCGCTTGACCCGCAATTAAAAAAAATAAGACCCGTCCCGTCCCGTATAAATTAGCGGGTAACCCGCGGGACCCGCGGGTAAATAAAAAATAATAAAAATAATTTTTTATTAATAATTTTTTTAAAAAAATTAATATAAATAATATAATTTAATTAATTTTTAAATATTCGTAATTTTTATTATTATTTTTATAAAAAACATATTTTTTGTTAAAAAAAAATCATATTTTAATATTTTTTTTTAATTTTGCGGGTTGACGGGTACCCGCAGTTTGAATTCTGTCGACCTGCACCCGCCCTGCGTTAAAATCACTCGACCCGCACCCGCACCCGCGAACAATTTTTTTCAAATCACTCGATCCGCACCCGCCCCGCTGCGGGTCAAACGGGGCGGGGCCCGCGGATAATGAGTCAAATTCCCAGCTCTATGAGTGGCCAACCCGTAGTTATTATCTATTGCCCTACCAACGCTAATAATAACAAAACATGAACCTAATATGTCATTAGTAAGCTAAAGGTAGTTGTTCGTTATAGCATACGAATTAGCGAAAAAACCGTTACCTCGATTATCATAGTGTATATCAACAAGACAACGATGCAATGATTTAAGCGTTGTGCACACGAGAATGGCCACCAAGTTTTTCTATGCGTAAATTATATAAGATATATGAATTCAGTTCTCATTCAAGTACACTCAATCATTCATGTATGTAAACTATATACAGAGATTAAGTCTCTCATTGAATTTTTACAGAATCATAACTATCATATATGACATAAACTAATTCAGTTATTACTAATAGATACTCTCTCTCTTTCTAAAAAATGTCATTTAACATTTTTCTTGTTACAAAAACTGTTACTTTAAAATTTCAATACAATTTTCAATTTAATATTAACTACAAATGCAATAATTTTATTTAAAAAATTATTTATTTCAATATGATTGGTTAAATATGTATAATTATTAAGAACTTAAATGTATTTCAATCATTTTCTTAATCTTTGTGAAAACGTAAAAGTGATATTTTTTTGCTGAAACGAAATGAGTATTAGATTAGAAGTCTATACACTTTCACTAATGTCATAAACATTTAGTAGTTATTTTTTTTTTGAACCTAACATTTAGTAGTTATATAAAATTGTTTTAGAACAAATGTTTGTATATACAGCAAACTAAAATCTGAATATATGTAATGAAACATTTATTTGAAGATAAACAGAAAGATAAGAGGAGATTGGGGCAAAGGGCAAGTCAGTGTCTTAACGGATTCCACATCTCCTCCACAGAATCTGCGGGAGATTTCAACGGTCGAATCTCATAAATTTACCAAAACACCCTTGTAGGTCCCCTGACAATGACACGCTGGATCGTGCGAAATCGACACCTTAACTGTCGGTAGGGTCCATATAGAGTGGCATCTTACCGTAAATAACAGGGACGGCAAAGGGAGTAAACCGTCTACAACTCTAAACAAAAAGAGAAACTACAGAAAAGCAGTTTGGTTCCTTTTTCCCTCTATATAACAACACTGACATATCAATTGCTCATAACTCAGACACTCTCTCACTCACTCACTGTCGGCAAACTAACCTTTTTTGGCAATAGAGGTGATATCTCCGGAGAAAATGCAGCTCCCTCCGGTCACCATCTTAGCCACACTCTGCATTGTCCTGCAGCTCCTGACTAGCTCCTCCGCCTCGGTGATACTCAATCGCCACGTGTCTAACGCTCACTGGCTTCCCGCCGTGGCCACTTGGTACGGAAGCGCCAACGGAGACGGAAGCGATGGTAATTACAACACATAACTAAACCTCATGACTTCACACTCTAGCTAGTCAATTACATACCGGAATTGTGTGTCTTAATGCGCAGGAGGAGCGTGTGGGTACGGTACGTTGGTGGACGTGAAGCCCCTCCATGCGAGAGTTGGAGCCGTGAATCCTATTCTCTTCAAAAACGGTGAAGGATGTGGCGCTTGTTACAAGGTTCGGTGCTTGGACAGGAGTATCTGTTCCCGGAGAGCCGTCACTGTCATTGTCACTGACGAGTGTCCCGGCTGCTCCAAAACCAACACTCACTTTGATCTCAGTGGCGCTGCCTTTGGTCGATTGGCTATCACCGGAGAGTCTGGTCCCCTCCGCAACCGTGGTCTCATCCCCGTTATTTACCGCCGGTACATATTTATTTTATTAGTATTCTCTTCCAAGTAATTAACTCGTGACAGTGCACGATCGAATTAAATAAAATAGGAATTATATTATATCGTTTTCGGTAGTTAATGGTAAGAAGCTAAACAGAGTTAAGTACGAGTATTAGATTTTATTGCAATTGTATAATGGTCCCTCACGTTTTTGACCGTTGACCATCTAGTCTTTTCCCACTGCTCATTTTTTATTTTGTTAATTAAAAAAAAAGGACGGCATGCAAATATAGACGGCAGAACATAGCGTTCCATGTGAACGAAGGATCAACTGATTTCTGGTTGTCTCTACTGGTCGAGTTTGAAGAAGGAGAAGGCGACATTGGCTCCATGCATATTCGCCAAGTACTCTTTTTACCTCTCTAAACTTTACTTTCTCTTTTCCTTACCACAATGTCACTTCCACCAACTGACTTGACTCACTTCCACTTTTACTTTGTATAATACTAAATGAAAAAAGGAAGAAAATACTTAGTGGAGTGAGCACAATCATGGTTCTTTATTGACCAACTAAAAAGGCACACACACAACTAATAATAAAATAGACAAAAGTGTAAAAAAGATGGGTTTATTTGTTTAATGGTGCAGGCAGGAGCGAGGGAATGGTTAGAGATGAAGCACGTATGGGGAGCCAACTGGTGCATCATTGGAGGGCCACTCAGAGGACCATTCTCCGTCAAGATCACCACTTTGTCCGCCGGTAGAACACTGTCCGCCACTGACGTCGTTCCTAGAAACTGGGTTCCTAAAGCGACTTACACTTCTCGCCTCAACTTCTCCCCCGTCCTCTGAAAGACTAATATATTCTTACTACTATTTATATGAACTTTATCTTTTTTTTTTGAAGAGAGAAATAGAGAGTGACTGCTGGCCGTAGGATGGCAATTGTAAGTAAGTCCATCTGAATCCAACGGCTCTTGCGTTCTCTCCTCTTCTTCCTTTGTGTTGTGGATTTGTGTGTGTGTGTGGGTGAGTGTGTAGGAGCCATTGTAGCCATCTCCAAAGGGGAGATAGAGCTTGGAGTAGTATTTGGTGGTTTCATATGTCTTCTTTTTCTATCTAATTGTTGTCATTTCCTACTTCTATTATGGGACACTACATAATATATATCGTATGAATGTTTGTCACTTACTCTTTCTATTGTGGGACACTACACAATGTTTCATATGAAAATTGAAACACCACGGAAACAGAGTATGTCTCTTCTTATCATCCAAACCCAAGAAGAGTATATACAAATATTCTATATATTTGGTTTGTTCCAGGAACTTCGTCTTTGAGATTGTCGTCACCTGCTTTTAAATTAGCTCAAAACTACCAGTGTTCCATTTCAAAATACATGTAGATGATCGTTAAGATAAAATATAGAAAAACTTAAGATATGTAACCAAATAACTCACGAAGCCATCAAAAATAGGCTCTTTATAATTTCAATAGCAACTGGAATATAACCGGCTCATAGGCTAGTATATCATTTAACCCAAAGTGGAAGCAGACAAAGTGTTGACAGGACTTGGGAGGCTCACTAGGTATCACCCGAAGAGGAAGCTCACAACGTGTTGACAAAACGTCTGCCTCTTGCGGAAGCTCACAAAGTGATTTAGACCTTGAAAATGATTGAGATTGGGAAAGACCTCGATGTAGGTGGTTGAGACGTCAGACTTGGAAATGATGGCGCTTACAAATAAGTGGTCTCCAGCTGCTTGGTCACACTCCTTGGCAGGTTCTTGTTGGAGCATTAGTGTGTATTGTGATTACTTGCTTTTGCCAAGGCAGTATATATGGGCTCAGCCTAAGATCGCATTTACAGTTGTAAAAAATATAAGCTCTGATGGGCCCGATCCTCTTATTGTTAATTTGTGCGTTTGTGTATGTGAAGAGTTTGCGAGTGTGTAGGAGTCACTGTTAGGCTTCTCCAAATTGGTGATGCTGCTAGAAGTAGTATTTAATGGCTTCATGGCTTCTTCTTTTTCTTTCTAACACTTGTCACATTCTCCTACTATGGGACACTGGAGTAATATTTGGTGGCTTCATGTCTTCTTCTTTTTCTATCGAACTTATTGCAAATACATTCGCAAGAATAACTTTGAAGTTTGTTTCTGTTTTACATTCGCAAGAATACTTTCGCGATCATGACTTTCTGTTTACTAATCTTTGTGAAGTTTGTTATGTCTTTCTGAAATAATGACCAAGACTTAAATTTCTGTTTGATTGGTAAATTTGAATTCATAATTATTTTTTCATGCATCAGTGGCTCAGATTTGCTGTTATAGCTGTGTACTCTCTTTAGCTTTAAGCTGTTCCAAGTTTGTGAATAATAGCGTAGAACTAAGCTAGCTAGGAACCTAAAAATATATCTTTTATCTTTTTTTTTGCGGGTTCTTAGGCTCGATTTGCTTGCAAGCAGACTAGATAGTAGATACAAGTCAGTTGTATCAAAGTTTCATTCTCAATATTGATATATACATCTCTAGAAGAAAAAAAGTTTAGTGGCTCAGCAATTATGTCGTCGATCTAGAAGTAAATTACACAGTATATAATATTGGCCTCTGATCATGCAGTGGAGTAAATGCTTGCAATCATCGATAAGGAAAGAGATGAAAAGTTGCCAAAGTTCTTGCATGCATTCTAGAGCTTGGTCTTTTAAATTTTATAAAATTCCCATATCAATCTATATGTTTATGTTCTTTATCATGACAGCCCTAACCCACACAAGTTTTCATTAGCCTAGTTGTTGGTTTCTATGTTCTTTCTTTCTTTTTCTTCCGTTTCAGCTATCATCTGATATTATTACGCATCTTCTTTTCTTCTTAATATTCGCCCCTCTCCTGAAGGTGTACGGCGTTTTGACTTTACCAATTAGAGCCAAAAATATCAAGATAAGACATACAGTCGATGTCTGTAACATGCTAATAAAAGTCATACTCTTGGTGACTATAGTATTTACCTTGTTCAAGTTTGAAATATATGCTAATAACACAAGATTTTACGACTACTGTTGTTGTTATGTACATTGCAGGGTTTGAGTTTTTGCTCATGGAGCTATATTCTTGAGTCTACAATCCAGAATACAGACCCAGAGAAAAGAAAGTACAACTGGTTATAGAATATAGACTTGTAGTCAAAGGCGATAAAGTAGTAGAAGTAGAAGCAGACATGGCTTATCTACCCATAATATGAGAGAATGAATCTGTATCCTCACAAAGCCAACTCCTATTAACCATATGAGATTTAGTAATGCACAAACGAAAGATTAAATAGCAATCAAAAACTCACTAAAACAAAGGGACAAGACAAGAAGCATTGGATGGGCGGTAATACCACGTGATGGAAGCACGTGACGACCCAATAACCGGCTTCCACGCAATCAAACCCTTCGGGGACGTCGACTCTAGACTCTAGGCAGCTTCCAATAATGTATCCAAATATCATTTAGTTTTGTTTTGAGCCTCTTATCGTTTCCCATAGTATAAAAATAAACAAAACATACAATAGACAAATTTTGAAATCAACTTAAAACAAAAACAGAGTCACTTATCGCCAAGATACAACAAAGGTGGGGCTCAACGTAAGGAGTGACTCATCTTGAGGATATATAGTACCCTCTAAGTTCGCCACTTGTTTTCTCTTATACCTCCTTACCCATCCACTTCCCATTTTCTCTCAACATGGTACAAGCCCTTAATCTAATGATTAATTAAATCTATTAGTATTTTATAGTCGAAAATTTAAAGTTCAAAACTTCAAATGAATCATGTAAGAAAATTCCACATAAAAGAATAGCCAGTCAAACATAACTTTTATAATACTATTGGTAGAAATAGAACCGTCAAATATAAAATTTTCATAAAATATGTATAATTATCAATTATAAATCATTAATATATTAATTATAATAATTTGTAATATATATAATAATAAGTTAATGGGAAAAAAAGAGAATCTCAACATCTTGTATCGCTTTCCAAAACCTGGATCCCACTGATACATGATCCATTGCACGGTATTTGCTTATTAAATCTTTTCGAGTTTACCATTTAACCCTCAAAGCCTATGATCCTTTTGCTATAAGTACACACCCTAACCTCTCCTTCATCTTCCGACAAAACCTTATAATCTCTCTTCAGTTTACTCAAGAGCTTCTCAAAATCCTTTACAACTTTAATCTTCAAAGATCTAAAGAAAGAAGTTTATCAGATCATGAATTATCTAAACAAGGTCTGGATGGCAGCATCTTTCGTGGCTGTTCAAGGAAACCCCGATCACAGCGTCAAGCTAAAAACCGGTCTCAGCTCCGCCCACCGCCTTCAACGCCGACTTTCCTCCGATCTCCGCCCTCTCTCCGCCGCAGATGTCCCCGTAGAGGATGCTCCTTCGGAGGAAAGACGACGTACCTCTTCTTCCTCCAGTCCTGATGAATCGCTACGTCAGGTTATGTACCTCAGCTGCTGGAGCCAAGGCTAATTCTAGTTCCATCCATTCATCACCACATATGATGATGATGATGATGCATGGTGACTTGCACATGGATCCGCTTGAGTCAGAAAAAGCGAGTTGCATTTGCTGATGATAAACTGTATAATAGTTCATTGTATATTTGTATTATAGTCATCTATGTGAATATTAGACATATGTTCAAGAAGATCAAAAGCAAAACGTTCGTTTATGAGAACTATGTTTCTAGTTTCAAGTATCTAACCATTCCAAGTTCTCGTCAAAAAATTTTATCAAATTTTGATTGTGATTGCCACTAATTATTCAACATTACCTACAGAGAATTTATTCAAAATTAAAATAATAAAAGATTCCAAAACCGTCATTATCCAATGGGACCAGACAAGTCAGTAACTCCACAATGCTATTATTTTTTAATGCTTGTCATAATTGTATCAGGTCGCCACTAAAAAACTCAATAATATATGCATTTTTTATTTGAGAAAAATAAAATATGCATTTTCATCTTTGATTAAACCGAGATTATTAGTAGGCCCAAATTACGAGAGGCGCCCGAGGCCCGAATAATTTACCCATGGCCCATGTTTATCAATAAAAGGTTTTTGCTTCTTCACTAATCACAGGAGTCCAGTCAACAGCATTGCAGGAGTTACACCAAAAACAACACAACAAAGAGAGAGAGAGAGAGAGAGAGACATTGAATCTTGGTCAAACAATCTCACAACACACATTGCAAAGACTTGGCTCAGATACGGCTTGAATCCCTCCCAAAGATGTACCTCCTAGTCCAGTCAGACACCACCAGAGCCCTCGTTCTCCAGCTAACTTGCTTGCTGCATTCACCACATTCATCATTTGTGTTGGCATCCACCCTCAGATTTCTATTAGTAAATAGAGCTTATCATCATTATTATTTATATTTACCTGGCGTAAACAGAATACCATAGCCACTGGGTGCTTCTCCCAGCTGAAACCCAGTCTCCTGGTAGTTCAGCAGCTGCTTGGTCCCCTCCCAACGGAGCAAACTGTCCAAAGTGCTTGTACCTATCATCAACCACAAAAAAAAGGTTTCAGTTTCAGTTTCATCTCTGTATCTTAGCTATTGAGGATGCAAGAAGTTTGGCAATATACTGGAAGGGACGAAACTGGTGATGCCCTCCAGTTCTGAAGCGCTTAGGACCTTCAGGATGCTCTTTACAATGCTCCATCTTGTTAAAACATTTTGCAAGATACGAACCTTGCTGAGCCGCAACCTATACAGTAACAAACATTTGATCTTATGTTCTACAACAAACCCTTTGGTCAAGCCACTAAGTGTTACCTGAGCAGTTGCAGGAAGACTCTTCATCTGCGAGTCAACCCCAGAGAGAGCCGATTCAAACGCCTTGATGTCTACTTCCTTCTTTGGATTACCTTCTGAACAAGTCAGAAGGTCTTTGATACTCCTCACATGCTTGCTTTTCAAGTAGAGCTCAACCTGTGGGTACCTCACAACGATATCATCAACCACCTCTTGTAACTCTTCTTCTGTCAATGTCCCTGAGTTGTCCACATCTGCAGCTTTGAATATATTTTCAATATCCCCCATGATTTTGCGTTGAGCTATGGAAGCACAGTCACCAACTGCATAAACATTCTCACATCCTTTCACCTGTAACCACTCGTTGGTTGCCAATGCTCGTCTCCCTCCTTGTCCAACTTGCTCCATGAGGTCGCTGATCACTGGACGAGTCCCAACTCCAGTGGACCACAATATCAACCCGTGAGGTAGGCTTACGACTTCTCCGCTTGATTTGATCTTCACGGAGATGTCTTTATCAGACACAGACATCACACGCATTCCCATCAGAACATCAATACCATCTCTCAAGAACTTCTGTTCAGCAAATGAACTGATACGTTCATCAAACCTGCAACAACAATCACCTTTGTCAAACTCCCAACAAACAAGACAAGCTACTAGGCTTGAGCATATTTATCGGGAACCGAAGAACCAAACCAAAATATTAGAATAATCCAAGTTTTTATCCGAAAATCCAAAAAAGCTGATATGTAATCCGAAAACACTGAATTTTTGCAACCTGAATTAACCGAAAAGCCAGAACCGTACCAGAACCAAATAAATGGATCCAAAATTACCTCGGATATTAGCCAGTTTTGCAACTTTGCTACCCGAATCGAATCAAAAACCAAAATAACTGAACAGTTTTGCAACTTTGTTACCCGAACCGAACCAAAAACCGAAATAACTGAACAGAAAAAGAACTCAATTTTCTAAACATCCAAACGGATCCTAAACTTCTAGAACAAAAGAACCAAAAGAACATAACCCAGAACCGAATGCTCACGGCTACAAGCTACCATTAGAGTTTTTTTCACTTACGAGTTCAAGATATGATCTCCAGATTGAATGAGTGTTATTTTCACAAGCTCCTTGACCGAAGGGTATATCTTGGTGATATCCTCTTCAATAAAGTCATGCAACTCAGCTGCAAACTCCACACCAGTAGGTCCACCACCCACTATAACAAAGTGAAGCTTAGTCCTTCTCTGCTCCTCGGTGAGACCAGGAAGAATAGCCTTTTCAAAGCAATCGATGACTCCCCTGCGAATCCTCTGCGCGTCCTCTACTTCCTTGAGGAAATGGCAGTTCTCAAGAACTCCTGGAGTTCCGAACGTGTTGACCTGTGCTCCCACCGCTATGACCAAGTAGTCGTAGTCAAGTGAGAACTCTTGGCTTGCTTCGGGATCGTCCTTGAAAACTGGTTGGCAGCGAACCTTGTTGTTGGCAGGATCGATCTTGACACAATCTGCTTCCCATAATTCAATCTCTCCATTTTTCTGCAAATTTTTAGAAAATCTGTAAACTCAGCAAAGTTACAAACACTGTTTGAAAGAAGATACCTTCTTGGTAATGTTGCGGACAGACTCAACGATGCTTCTAGCTTCGACGGTGCCACAAGTGACGCTAGGCAAGAGTGGAGTGAAGGCGAAGTAGTTCTGAGGAGAAACAACCTGAACGTCGTAGGAAGAGATGTCGAGATCTTTGAGGAAGCTTATACCAGCCCATCCAGTGCCAAGTACAACTACTTTCTTCTTCTTCTGCTTTTGCTCTTCCTCCTTTTTGTTGGAATCTGAGTAGGCCACTAAACTCCCACCGCTGCAAAATGTGTAAAGAAAATGTGGCGTTTAGGACACAAGAAGATTGTGAAACACAGGTCTAGTTGCGACCAAGTCAATAAAAAGGTATTAGATTTTACAGAACAAGAACTTTACCTAAGTCAAACACTAAAGGCTTGACTTTTTGAGAAAACGAAACCATAAAGCAGAAACGAAACCATAAAAGCATAAAAAGGTCCAGACTTTTGGGAAACCAGTGAAAAAAATTGAAACCTGAGAGTGCCGAGTAGGAGGAGCTTAGATGCAAGTGGAGCAGATCGAGAGGCTCTTCCGAGAGAGGAAAGTATTGTCATTTTGGTGTTAAAGCTTGAAGAGACAGAGAGTTTTGATTATTGGAGGATAAAGTACAAATAGATCCAGGAGACTCTTCTCTGACCAGGTGTTAGTTAGCCTTTTTAGAAAGACTTTTCTCGTGTATCAGAAAGTTAAACAAGTCAATTAGGATTTAACCGGTGATTAACTATTCCGAAAGCTGAGGATGTGCCATGTGGAATGTTCCGTATAAACTGGACAAGAACATAGGCAACATTTGTAAATTATAGACAAATAATATATTGACAAGTTCAGAGAGTGGTTAAACAGAAATTAAGAGTTTAAGTTCGAGTTCTTGTGTGGTAAGTACAAGCTTTGGTACAAGGCTATGTTTATGAACCAGCAGTCCAGTCCACACACATCTAAAGCTCCTCACAAGGGTTGCTAGTTTTAAGCGGGTCCCCCTCTTTTGTTAATCTAGCAATCGATAAGGCATCTTTTTCAACCAGCTTTAGAAGAGGAGGCCATTATTATATTTATGATATTTTTTTTTGTTTTGAAAGAATTCTAAATTTATTCACTTCAAAAAACCTTCTTTACAAATAAATGCATCATGTTCTTTAGAGATAAAACAAAGCCTATATTTATGATTTTCACATGTTCCAGATGATTATGTTAATGATTCACAAATCTCCAAGATATCTGGACCCAAAAAAAAAAAACTTCAAAGCAGTAGATAAGAGAAACAAGTGGAGTTTAGCTGATAGTTTTAGAGGTTAAACTTTATATGATAAACAAAAGTGTGCCTCCACGTTCAAACACCGCCACTAATTCAATCTATGCCTCTATGACTAGCATTTATTTTCGTTTAGTATTCTCGAAACCAAGCTAAAGGTAAGTGAGGCATTACACAAAACTATAACCTGAATTAGAAAAAAAAACATTAAAAAGCAGATTCCAGAGATATTGAGATGAGTGATTCCATTATACAGGGAGGGTCCTTTGCAATGCCCAGATAGATTAGCTGTAATAATTCAAAATGGCTCAAGATGAGCTTAGTTTAATACTTAATGAGCCATAAAAAAGAAACATAACTAACCAGTGGGTAGAGGTTACAAAGCACAACACAAACTAGTTTAGTCTGGTCTTTTAATTTTCGTTGCTAACAGAGAATTTAAACAATCATCCAAGTCAAGTGCCTGTAACCAGCCCATTTTGCAGCAAGCCTTACGCCAATGGCCAAAGCCGCAGCCAACAACGGCATCGGTGGTGCCTTCCTCAAGCTCTGTCCCTCTTCTTCTTCTTCTTCTTCTTCAGAAGACGTTTTCTTAGTTGAATTGTGATACATAGCTAAAACCAAATACCCTGTGATAGCCACCACTCTCACCCACGGCTCCCCTACTCCCGCCAGAACAGCCGCAGAAGGTAATGCCGAAGTCACATCATCTCTCTTCTTCACCAACCTCGAATACCCATACATACCCACCAAAACAGTCCAGAAGAACGGCTCCGAGATGTACCCCTGTACAGCCGCATACCCCAAAACACCAGCAAGAGTCACCACGTAAGGCTGCTTGCTGATCGCGTTCGGCGCAACTGCTTCTCCTACCGCGAGAACAGATGACGCGAGAAGGATCACCGTGGTTAACTCCCTCACAGGCGTGTAAGCCACGATCCCCGAGTAGAACGCCCGGACGCTGTAGATTGCAGTCTCCACGAGAGCGATGAGGGAAGTGATGGGGTCTCCTATAAAGTGGAAGACGAGCGCCAACGCGAACTTCGAAAGGTCTCCGAGAAACCTAACGATGGCGAAAGCAGCGTTTCTCCAGTTCGTTAGCTCAAACAAAACTGCTCTCCACGCGTAAACAAGAAACGCTAACGCTGCAGACAGAAACATCAAAACGTTAACTTCATCTGTCCTAATACATAACTGAACTAACTTCAAATCACTACATTACTAGTTCAGATTACAATCAGTAAGTAAGATTAAAAATTACTGAGTCCAAGGGAAGTCAAAACGGTGACGTACCGATAAACCAGGGCCATCTTACGGGAGTGTCGGGTGCTTCTTTGGTCAGGTGTCTAAATCTATCAGGCATAGTGCTCTCTCGCCTCGCGAATCGCTCCGCCGCATCCTCTGTTTCGCCCTTCTGTACATCTTCTTTGTTGCATCTCGTGGAAACCCTAAGTCTTACACTCGGAAACTTGCCCGGAACAGAGAAGCCGCGGAGGCTCGCGCCGGCGTTCAGAAGCTGCGGTGGAGCAAGTGTAAGCTTGTAATTGACATTGAGATGAGAAATTCGGGGCAGAGAGGCGGAATTGATAGAAGGGATGCGAGAATAGCGGCAGAAGGAAGAGGGAGGAAGAGATGAAGAGAGAGCGTAGGACGTCATCGGCATCGTAGTGCTGAAGCTTTTCCAAAGAACAAACGAATAGCCTTTGCCAGAGTTAACAACAGTGGGCCGTTAGACCATAGTGGGCTTTAGCTTTACGGCCCAATACATGATGGATTGTTTAGTTTTCATATTAAAAGATTTACAACACTAGGAAGATGGATGTTTTGTTATCCCAGTAGTTATATTATTAATGGTGCATGTCATCTGGAGATCCCAATTCCCATAAACCCTGAAATTTACATGCATGTCATTTGTATGTTTTCTTACGTGTTCATATACTGGACAGAGATAGGAACGAGCATGTTATGTAATGGAGTAGAGTGATTCATATGATTGTGGACACATTCGTATGTACATTTGTTTAGATATTGTTATTGCATCATCCTAGTTTGTTCACTCGCTCCTTGATTATATAATCTTGTATCTAAAGGCCCCTCACACACAAGGAGGACTCTATTGAAAGAGGTTTGTAAAGAGGACTACACGATGAAGACTCTATTCTCATGTGATACTTGACTATGGTAGTTTTCTTTTTCATTTTCTATAAAATTGTATCTCTATATAAATGTTTCATATGATTAAATACTAGACAAGCTTCCAAGACTTAACTTAATCTCAAGAGAGATAAGGTTAAAAGGAAGTTTTTTGGCTCGTATCCAGTGGCGGAGCCAGCGGAGAGATTCACCCGGGACAATACAAAGTTCGGACATAAAATCAGAGGGGGCATTAAAAAAATTTTTAACACTTATTCACACAATTTTTGAAAATTCATGTGGGGCAGCTGCCCCCCTTCCCACCCCTCTACATCCGCCACTGCTCGTATCATCATGATAACCTCTTGTCTCGTGACCTATTGTCTCGTGACCACTTGTGTCTTTTTGTGTTAAAACTAAAAACAAAACCTTTTGGTTAGTTGATTGATGATAAAAGTATGCATCGTCTTCGTGATACCGTTTCTAAACGAGCTCAGGGCCTTTATAGGTTAATAAGAAGAAATACAATCTCTTTCCCCTTGTCCCATCTCCTATATTACAAGACCGTGGTAGGTTGGCCATAGACATCTTCATTTCTCAAAGCTGTCAACAGCTAACAAAATAAAGAAATACTTAAAATAAAAAGTTTATTTTTCCTCCGCCACTAGACCAATACAAAATGAAAGACATGCACTAACCGAAGCATGCTCGGGCGCATGTTCTTCTAGGAAATCCACCATTTTTTTTTTACTTTGTTAATTGCTCAATCCATTCAACGAGCCATCAGATAAATAGAAGATATAAAAGTCTGGAAATTAAGAATACATGGTTTTAAATGCAAGACATTATTCTTTAGTGGACACTTCTTCAAGCTTTGACATTGCTGGTAAAGTCCACACACGTCTGGCAAGTACAATCAGAGAAACGGCATAACTCGCAGCCAAAACAGACGCAAGAAGTGCAGCCTTTGCAAGTTGGTGAACGTGTGCATCCTCTATACACTTTCCTGCTTCCTCTCTCTTCCTCTGCCTCACATGTTATCCTGCCACCACCATCAATTCTAATATATATTACCATACTATTTCCATAATCTTCCTCAACTTAACACAAGAACCAAAAAGATAAAAAAACCCTACTTGTCGTATGGAAAGTCTGAGCATTTCCAGTTTGGATCAGCCATTGCGTTGTGGTGCAAGCGGCATTCGTCTCTGCTCCTCAACCTGAACCTCCTCTCCTTACCACATTCGATGCACCCAACAAACTCATCTCTATGGAACACTTTGGTACCTTGTGATCTTCTGTTTGATCTATTGCACTTCTTTAATGCTTCATTGTAGTATTTGAGCAGTACTGTCTTTGACAGTGGAATCTTCTCGCCTCCAACGATAACCCACACATTGTTCTTCCACTTTTTAGCCGTTTCTCTGCCAGAATGCTTCTCGAACGCAGCTGGTGTTAACTTGTCTACAGTCAAAACTGTTCAAGTCAGATCATTTTTTTTCCAAAGAGATGTGTATCTATTATTATACCAACGCTTGAGATAGTCTTAGCAAGATACAAGCTGCCACTTTGTCCACTAACAAAGAGACCCATCAATCCATCATCATCAAATATGCAAACATCGAGACATTACAATGAAGCAAAACACCAAGTGTCTTTGATCGCAAAGGTGATTCAACAGTATCCACAAATATGGTACCTACTAGCCTGTTTCTTAGGTAAGAAAGAAAAGAGCAGTCTCGTTGACAAGATGTAGTCATTCTAAAGACTTTTTAACTTTACTAGTTACTAGCCGAATGGAATCATGTTGAGAAGATGTAACCATGCTAAAGACTTTAGCTTTACTAGTTTAGTTACTAGCCGAATGTAATATTAAGTGAGGCAGAGAATAAGCAGTAAAGCAAAGGACCCTAGT
>NW_026616094.1:0-30537 GCF_000801105.2 Raphanus sativus
TTAACGGGTGCGATCATACATGCACTAATGCACCGGATCCCATCAGAACTCTGCAGTTAAGCATGCTTGGGCGAGAGTAGTGCTAGGATAGGTGACCTCCCGGGAAGTTCTCGTGGTTCACACCTTTTTATTTTTCATTTTTCATTTTTCAATTTACAACGAGTCTAATATTGAAAATCCGTAACTTTGAACCGTGTTGAACTACGACGCCCATAGCACAATTTCGGAAAGCCCTAGAAACCATAAAGGTCAGTGATAGGTTGTCGCGATTTTTCGAGGCCAAATTCAATCGTTTGACACTCAAACGGGCTGCTGAACTTTGGTGGCCGTATAAAATCTGCTATGCGGTCTTTTCCGAGTGTTGTTTTACTTGTTGATGTGTTCTGCATCATTAAAGATGCACTTTCCGCTAGACAAAACTACCAACCAATCATGTGGGTCCCACGTCCATCCAGTCAAAAATATTCGAACAATAAGGATATATGGAATCGCGAAGTCATGCATGTTACTAACGGGTTCGTTCATACCAGCCCTAATGCACCGGATCCATCAAAACTCCACAGTTAAGCGTGCTTGGGCGAGAGTAGTACTAGGATTAGGTGACCTCTCTCGGAAGTCCTCGTGTTGCTGATATATGGTGTTTTATACATCATTGTATATATGTTTTCTAATTGGTTTTCAAGTCTTTATCGAGTCTTTCTAGTCCTTTTCGAGTCATTACAGGTATGGAGTTGCACTGGATGGGAGATGGACCTGCTGGAACAAAAGAAGCAGAAAACAGTGCAGTTTGGTGATTTTCACGCAGAACAGTCTGATGACTGTTCCCGATCAAGCGGAACAAGCAGACGGAGTGATCCCGCGGTTGTCCGGACGAATAAGGAAAATACAACATCTCGGGATTTTGCCCTAATTATCCTCTTTTTCTCTCTGGCCGCCTGTGGCTTTTGATATAACTTCTTTTTCTATTTTTCTACATCATGCTACGCTACTTTTCATAGAGAAACAGACTCTAGAGCTTTTTACTTGGTGATTTCATACCTTGTAAAGGGAGAAGGATCTCTCTCTCTCTCTCGTTTTAGAGAAGATCATCCTGAACCTCTCTTTGTTTCTGTTATATTTATGCAGTATTATCATCTATGAACTCTGTGTTTTCTATGTTCATGGCTGAGTAGTCGGCTAGCTTGTCTAGGGTTCTAGGGTGTTGATTTCGTGAGTTAAACATAGATAAGTGAATCCATTGATTGTCTTCATTCATAACTGTTCTTATTGCTTGCATTAAACTGGCCGCTTAATGTAGATCATAGGTTTAACCTGTTCATTAACCGTGTAATAGGTTGTTAGATCTGTTTTGAATGAGCATTGCATCCCTAATCAGCGAAAGTAGATATTAGGGTGTTTTTGTGAACCTATCGGACTTGATCTCTATTGCTTGCGATCGCTTCTCACCTCAACGACAGTTAGACGGTGAGATCGATCAGCATAGGGAGCAGTACCACGACAGTGGGCTGTTCTACTTGAGTGATCCCGTTCTAGACTGTTCTTATTAGCACTTGAATAATTGTTTGGCTCACAAGTATTGATACCGATGAAGTAACCCTAGGCTGGCTTCTTTTAATTTGCGAACTTTAATTAATCTTGTTACTTGTTTCTCACGAAACCTCAATCTCAAAACCCCATCATTGTTTAGCTAAGTATTGATCCCATAGAACTAAAGTGTAATCGTTGGTCTCTGTGGATTCGATCCTAAAGTGCTACATCGACATACCATTCGATTGTGGTAGTGTGCACATTAGGTTAATTGGTGTGCGTGAACACGAATATCAATTTGGCGCCGTTGCCGGGGACCATCTTTTTACCTTTATTTTTCGGTTATTTATTTAGTCTAAGACCTCTAACTTGCTCTTTTCTCTTTGTTGCAGGAGATCGCAAGGTTTAGAAAATCAGAACAGACAACAGCCAAGGCCTACTGACACCACCATGGGTGATCACGGTCATCAGGATGATCTCGCTGCAGCAATGCAACTGATGCAACAGCAGATGCTTCAGATGCAGCAGACCATCCAAGCTCAGCAAGCAGCTGCGAACAATCTGCTCAACAGGCTGCTCTCGCGCGGCAGGAACAAGCAGCGCAGACTGTTCCAATCGGGGAGAGAAACCTTCCGCGGAACATTCCTACTACGCGCTCTGCCATTGTTCCTCCACTCTGCACCAGGCAGGACTTCGAGATCAAGCCTGCTCTGATTGATCTGGTGCAGAGAAAAGTGTTCTCTGGTCTCTCTGCAGAAATTCCAATGGAGCATATTGAGAATTTTGAAAAAGTCTGCAGTTTTACTCGTGCGAATGGTGTGCCACCAGACTACATCAAGTGCATGCTATTCCCATTCTCTCTTGATGGAAAAGCTGCACGGTGGTTGAACTCCCTCCCTACCGGCTCTCTCACTTCATGGGAACAGGTCCGATCAGCGTTCCTCAACCATTTCTACTCTAAGGCGAGAACAGCTGCATTGAGGAACAAGATCACTTCATTCAAACAGCTCCATGATGAGCCTTTTTGTGACGCATGGGAGCGCTTCAATGACTACCAGAGAGAATGCCCTCACCATGGATTTGATGATGATTACCTCCTGGGCATTTTCTATGATGGGGTGGACTGGAAATACCAAGGTGCTCTAAACTCTTCGAGCAATGGAGACTTCATGACTCAGACCACTGATGGAGCGCTCAAGCTGATTGAGAACATGGCAGCTAGCTCAGCCAATGAGAATCAGGAGAGCAACCGCTCCAAGAAAGGGAACAGTGTACACACCCAGAAAATTGATGAGCTAACAGCTAAGGTCGATCAGCTACTGCAGAACAACCAGGCACAAGGATCTGGGTATCAGAACACCATCCCGCAGAGCAATCAGCAAGTAGTTCCAGCCGCGAGTGCTCCGACTGCAGGGAACAGTCCGCCAGATGATCTGAAAAATCTGAACATTATGATGCAGCAGATGCTCCAGAGCCAGCAACTTCAGGTCAAGGCACTGAATCAGGTTACCACAGACATCAACATCAGGATGGACAACATGTTCACCGAGCTGAATTCAAAATATGATACTGTGAGCAACCACATAAAGAAGATTGATGTTCAGCTTGCTCAAACTGCTGAAACTGTTAAAAGACAGCAAGAGATCATTCGTGGAAAAAGTGTGATGAATCCTAGGGTTGAGCACTGTAATGCAATCGAGCAGAGACGTGAGAAATCTGAGGAAAAACAAGCGGAACAACTGTTCGCTAAGACTGTTCTGGGCGCAGAACAGAGAACAGAGCAGTCTGCTAGCTCTAGAGTGACTGCTCCCGTGACTGCTCCCACGACTGCTCCCGCTCCCGACAGATCTACTGATATTCCACCAGTGCGAGTCTATGTTCCTAAGGTTCCCTATCCGATTCCACTTAGACACCTGAAGGTGTTGCCTAAGGTTGATGACCCTGGAAAATTTTCTTTTCCATGTTCTATTGCTGGAGTAGAATTTGAGGAAGCTCTTTGTGACTCTGGATCTTGTGTGAATCTTGTCTCAAAGGCGATTGTAGACAAGTTAGGCATTGCTGATGTTGAGCCTTCTAAGGTGACTCTGACTTTTGCAAACTCTTCCAGAGCAGTTCCTTATGGCACTATTCGCAACCTTCCTGTCCAAGTTGGGGACTGTGTTCTCCATACTGAATTTCAGGTTGTTGAGATGAACAAGGATCATGAGATGCCTTTGATTTTAGGAAGGACATTTATGGCGACAGTGGGAGCAATCGTTGATATGCCTAATAAGAGAGTCTCCTTCTCCCACATCAACAAGAATGTCTTTTATCAGGCTGTTCCCACCAGATTTCAGAAACTACACGCCTCTTGCATCTCAGTGTTCAGTGGAGAAAAGCTGAAGGTTGTTCCAAGGAAGGAGCTTGATAAAAACAGTGAGTTCAAGGAAGTTCTGAATGGAGATCCTCACAATGATACCAAGAAACGCAGTAGGAATGCAAGGGTGAAAGAGAAAGTCCAGAAGAAAAGGGTCAAAGGAAATCCTACTATGACTTTGACACCTCGCTGGTGTGATGAGAAATCCATTGAGTATGAGGTAAAGTGCAAGGGTACCTCTAAACCTTTCTCTAAAGTCAGAGTTATTCTCACTGATGAGCTGAAAGAGAAAGGAGAAGCTGCTGTGAAAGGGTTGTTGAGCAGAGTTTTGAAGCTGAACATGTCAGATTGTGGAGCTTGTTTTGGAACAAGCCCTCATGCTCAACCTGACTGATCCCTGTCACCAAGTCAAGCTAATGACTTTAACCAAGCGCTTGGTGGGAGGCAACCCACTGGTAAGTGTAAATATAACTTGGTTTTGTTTTTGTTTGCTTATTTTCGTTTTAGTTTATTGAGTTTCAGGTCAAAAAGCAGAAAAATTCGAGATACTTCGAAAAATTCTGGGTTGCAGAAACGGAGCTCCCTGTTCTGCAAGAGCCAAGAACAACCGCCCAGGTGAAAATCTGGCGACAGAACACCCAGAATTTTTCGGAGCACCCGCTCCAGGTAAGTATCTCGACCAAAAAAAAAAATTTGTATATGCTTTTTTCACCTTCTCTCTGATTTATTTTCACACCGAGACGTTGTGAAGTAAGTCTGGGGGAGGGTCTTCGTCGTTTACTAACTCGTTTCTTTCTTTTGTTTTTCTTTTGAGTCAGTCTGAATCAGTTTTTAGGATCGAGTCAGTCAAAGTTTTGTGGGAATTAGGACCTTATTCTGTGTTGATCACTAACCACCTCGTGCTTTAGTTGTCTTATTCAGTGACTTTAGCAGTGGCAAAAGACACACATGTGGACCTGGAACACCCTGACATATCTCACTTGATTCTCCAGAAGTTCTCAGCCGATCAGGTTACACTGGGTAGACTTAACTCCACCTAACTTGAACCTAATCTTGACTGAAATTCTTCTTGTTATGGGCACTAGATCAGGGAAACGAGAACTACACTCAGGACTTCTTATTCTTTCTATCCATCTTGTTGTTCCTGAGTGGCAAGCTCATCTTTAGCTAGTTCCCACCCTGCACCTTAGCCTTTATTCCACCTTCATGCATTTGTTTTTCAGTGTTATATGTGCAGATATGTGCAAAAAGGTCGGAGAGGAAAGGATCGACGCAGCCTCTTACTCGTTACTGCTGCGCAGATTCAGCCAGAAGGAGAACAAGCAGATTAAGGGAGCAACCACTCCATAACCAATGAGCTGTTCAAGAACATGGGTGGAGAACCAGAATGATTTGAATCAAAACCACCAGTGGCATCCTTGACATCACGTGTTACCTCCTTCTTCGTCACCTCATCATCTCTTTTTGTACTTAAAAAAAATTAAAAAAAAAAAAAAAAATCTATCTTTCATTTTATTTAGCATATGGTGATGGAGAAGGAGAAGAATTCAGGATACATGAGCCACTGGAAAGGTCGAGCAGAAGAGTGGGTATCAATATGAAGGGATGAGGAGCAGACAGATGAGCGGAGCAGTCTGATGATTGTTCTCGAAAGAAAAGAACAGTCGCTCCTGAGATAGCAAAACGAGTAAGGGGCTGTGGACATCAATGGAGCCGTCCTCTCACGACTATTTTGCGCGATATCCTGCATCCACTACGAAAAGTTGGTATCCCCTAAACACTCTTTAGCTCCACCATAAAATTAGCCTGTTCCACACCTAGCCCGTCTACCCTGAATAGTGCCTGTGATGAGAAGCTCACGCTGCTCTTAAATGAATGTAGGGAGTTCTGTCTCGATAGTGTTGCTTTTTCAGGTTTGAGATGTAGAGTATGGAGCCGATTTTCGAACAGCAGTCAGTGGGGTTCTGGTAAGGGTGTGTTGTCCTAGTTTACTGCTTGTATGGTTCAGAGATTCGTGGTTAAGGTATGGTTGCTGAGAATAGGAGAGTTCCCACACTTTCAAACCTTTCTCCCTGTTCTTGATACTTGGTCTTGTTCGAGGACAAACAAGGATCTAAGTCTGGGGGAATTGATATATGGTGTTTTATACATCATTGTATATATGTTTTCTAATTGGTTTTCAAGTCTTTATCGAGTCATTCTAGTCCTTTTCGAGTCATTACAGGTATGGAGTTGCACTGGATGGGAGATGGACCTGCTGGAACAAAAGAAGCAGAAAACAGTGCAGTTTGGTGATTTTCACGCAGAACAGTCTGATGACTGTTCCCGATCAAGCGGAACAAGCAGACGGAGTGATCCCGCGGTTGTTCCGGACGAATAAGGAAAATACAACATCTCGGGATTTGCCCTAATTATCCTCTTTTTCTCTCTGGCCGCCTGTGGCTTTTGATATAACTTCTTTTTCTATTTTTCTACATCATGCTACGCTACTTTTCATAGAGAAACAGACTCTAGAGCTTTTTACTTGGTGATTTCATACCTTGTAAAGGGAGAAGGATCTCTCTCTCTCTCTCGTTTTAGAGAAGATCATCCTGAACCCTCTCTTTGTTTCTGTTATATTTATGCAGTATTATTCATCTATGAACTCTGTGTTTTCTATGTTCATGGCTGAGTAGTCGGCTAGCTTGTCTAGGGTTCTAGGGTGTTGATTTCGTGAGTTAAACATAGATAAGTGAATCCATTGATTGTCTTCATTCATAACTGTTCTTATTGCTTGCATTAAACTGGCCGCTTAATGTTAGATCATAGGTTTAACCTGTTCATTAACCGTGTAATAGGTTGTTAGATCTGTTTTGAATGAGCATTGCATCCCTAATCAGCGAAAGTAGATATTAGGGTGTTTTGTGAACCTATCGGACTTGATCTCTATTGCTTGCGATCGCTTCTCACCTCAACGACAGTTAGACGGTGAGATCGATCAGCATAGGGAGCAGTACCACGACAGTGGGCTGTTCTACTTGAGTGATCCGAGTTCTAGACTGTTCTTATTAGCACTTGAATAATTGTTTGGCTCACAAGTATTGATACCCGATGAAGTAACCCTAGGCTGGCTTCTTTTTAATTTGCGAACTTTAATTAATCTTGTTACTTGTTTCTCACGAAACCTCAATCTCAAAACCCCATCATTGTTTTAGCTAAGTATTGATCCCATAGAACTAAAGTGTAATCGTTGGTCTCTGTGGATTCGATCCTAAAGTGCTACATCGACATACCATTCGATTGTGGTAGTGTGCACATTAGGTTAATTGGTGTGCGTGAACACGAATACCAGTTGCACACCTTTTTATTTTTCATTTTTCAATCTAATACGAGTCTAATATTAAAACCCCAGTAAGTTTTTAACCGTGTGGAACTAGGACGCCCATAGAACAATTTCGGAATGCCCCAGAAACCGTGAAGGTCGGAAATAGGTCGTCGCTATTTTTCTAGGCCAAATTCAACCGTTTGGACACTCAAACGGGCTGCTGAACTTTGGTGGCCGTTGAAAATCTGCTATGCGGTCTTTCCTAGTGTTTTTTTTACTAGTTTCTGTGTTCTACATCATTAACGATGCACTTTCCGTTAGACAAAACTACCAACCAATCATGTGGGTCCCACGTCCATCCAGTCGAAATATCCGAAAAATAATGATATATGGAATCGCGAGTCATGTACTAAAGGGTGCGATCATATCAGCACTAATGCACCGGATCCCGTCAGAACTCCGCAGCTAAGCGTGCTTGGGCAAGAGTAGTACTAGGATGGGTGACCTCCCGGGAAGTCCTCGTGTTGCACCCCTTTTTTAGTTTTTTTTCTTCAATTTGAAACGGGTCAAATCTTGAAAACCCCATAACTTTTGAACCGTGTTGAACTACGACGCCCATAGCACAATTTCAGAAAGCCCAAGAAACCATAAAGGTCAGTAAAAAGGTTGTCGCGATTTTTCGAGGCCAAATTCAATCGTTTTGACACTCAAACAAACTGCTGAACTTTGGTGGCCGTATAAAACCTGCTATGTGGTCTTTTCTAGTGTTGTTTTTTACTTGTTGATGTGTTCTACATCATTAACGATGCACTTTCCGCTAGACAAAACTACCAACCAATCATGTGGGTCCCACGTCCATCCAGTCAAAATATTCGAACAATAAGGATATATGGAATCAAGAGTCATGCATGTACTAACGGGTTCTTTCATGCCAGCACTAATGCACCGGATCCCATCAAAACTCCGCAGTTAAGCGTGCTTGGGCGAGAGTAGTACTAGGATAGGTGACCTCTCGGGAAGTCCTCGTGTTGCACACCTTTTTATTTTTCATTTTTCAATCTAAAACGAGTCTACTATTATAACCCCAGTAAGTTTTTAACCGTGTGGAACTAGGACGCCCATAGAAAAATTTCGGAATGCCCCAGAAACCGTGAAGGTCGGAAATAGGGCGTCGCAATTTTTCGAGGCCAAATTCAACCCTTTGGACACTCAAACGGGCTGTTGAACTTTGGTGGCCGTTGAAAATCTGCTATGCGGTCTTTCCTAGTGTTTTTTTACTTGTTTCTGTGTTCTACATCATTAACGATGCAATTTCCGTTAGACAAAACTACCAACCAATCATGTGGGTCCCACGTCCATCCAGTCGAAATATCCGAACAATAATCATATATGGAATCGCGAGTCATGTACTAAAGGGTGCGATCATATCAGCACTAATGCACCGGATCCCATCAGAACTCCGCAGCTAAGCGTGCTTGGGCAAGAGTAGTACTAGGATGGGTGACCTTCCGGGAAGTCCTCGTGTTGCACCCCTTTTTTATTTTTTTTTCTTAAATTTGAAACGGGTCAAATCTTGAAACCCCATAACTTTTGAACCGTGTGGAACTACGACGCCCACAGCACCATTTCGGAAAGCCCCCAAAACCATCAAGGCCAGTGGATAGGGCTGGCAATTTTTCGAGCCCGAATTCAGCCGTTTAGAGCCTCAAACAGGCTGTCGAATGTTACCGGCCGTGATTGAGATGTGATTAGCTGTTTCCGGGGGTTTTTTGAAGTTTCCTACATCAATATCCATAAATTTTGATGCATGAAAAAAATGAAAAAAGCATCAGGTGGACCCCACGCAAATCTACTCGGACTCTCGGATTAAAACGATATATGGAATTGCGAGTCATGTACTTATGGGTGCGATCATACCAGCACTAATGCACCGGATCCCATCAGAACTCTGCAGTTAAACGTGCTTGGGCGAGAGTAGTACTAGGATGGGTGACCTCCCGGGAAGTTCTCGTGTTGCACCCCTTTTTATTTTTTTTCTTCAATTTGAAACGGGTCAAATCTTGAAAACCCCATAACTTTTGAACCGTGTGGAACTACGACGCCCACAGCACCATTTCGGAAAGGCCCCAAAACAATCAAGGCCAGTGAATAGAGCTGGCGATTTTTCGAGCCCAAATTCTGCCGTTTAGAGCCTCAAACAGGCTGTCGAATGTTACCGGCCGTGATTGAGATGCGATACGCTGTTTCCGGGTGTTTTTTGCAGTTTCCTACATCTATATCCATACATTTTGATGCATCAAAAAATTTTAAAAAAAATCAGGTGGGCCCCACGCAAATCTACTCGGACTCTCGGATTAAAAGGATATATGGAATTGCGAGTCATGTATTAACGGGTGCGATCATACATGCACTAATGCACCGGATCCCATCAGAACTCTGCAGATAAGCGTGCTTGGGCGAGAGTAGTGATAGGATAGGTGACCTCCCGGGAAGTTCTCGTGGTTCACACCTTTTTATTTTTCATTTTTCATTTTTCAATTTACAACGAGTCTAATATTGAAAATCCCGTAACTTTTGAACCGTGTTGAACTACATCGCCCATAGCACAATTTCGGAAAGCCCTAGAAACCATAAAGGTCAGTGATAGGTTGTCGCGATTTTTCGAGGCCAAATTCAATCGTTTTGACACTGAAACAGGCTGCTGAACTTTGGTGGCCGTATAAAATCTGCTATGCGGTCTTTCCGAGTGTTGTTTTTTACTTGTTGATGTGTTCTACATCATTAACGATGCACTTTCCGCTAGACAAAACTACCAACCAATCATGTGGGTCCCACGTCCATCCAGTCAAAATATTCGAACAATAAGGATATATGGAATCGCGAGTCATGCATGTACTAACGGGTTCGTTCATACCAGCACTAATGCACCGGATCCCATCAAAACTCCACAGTTAAGCGTGCTTGGGCGAGAGTAGTACTAGGATAGGTGGCTTCTCGGGAAGTCCTCGTGTTGCACACCTTTTTATTTTTCATTTTTCAATCTAATACGAGTCTAATATTAAAACCCCAGTAAGTTTTTAACCGCGTGGAACTAGGACGACCATAGAACAATTTCGGAATGCCCCAGAAACTGTGAAGGTCGGAAATAGGTCGCCGCGATTTTTCGAGGCCAAATTCAACCGTTTGGACACTCAAACGGGCTGCTGAACTTTGGTGGCCGTTGAAAATCTGCTATGCGGTCTTTCCTAGTGTTTTTTTTACTTGTTTCTGTGTTCTACATCATTAACGATGCACTTTCCGTTAGACAAAACTACCAACCAATCATGTGGGTCCCACGTCCATCCAGTCGAAATATCCGAACAATAATGATATATGGAATTGCGAGTCATGTACAAAAGGGTGCGATCATATCAGCACTAATGCACCGGATCCCATCAGAACTCCGCAGCTAAGCATGCTTGGGCAAGAGTAGTACTAGGATGGGTGACTTTCCGGGAAGTCCTCGTGTTGCACCCCTTTTTTATTTTTTTTTCTTCAATTTGAAACGGGTCAAATTTTGAAAACCCCATAATATTTGAACCGTGTGGAACTACGACGCCCACAGCACCATTTCGGAAAGCCCCCAAAACAATCACGGCCAGTGAATAGAGCTGGCAATTTTTCGAGCCCAGATTCAGCCGTTTAGAGCCTCAAACAGGCTGTCGAATGTTACCGCCCGTGATTGAGATGCGATTCGCAGTTTCCGGGTGTTTTTTGCAGTTTCCTACATCTATATACATACATTTTGATGCATGAAAAAATTTAAAAAAAATCAGGTGGGCCCCACGCAAATCTACTCGGACTCTCGGATTAAAAGGATATATGGAATTGCGAGTCATGTATTAACGGGTGCGATCATACATGCACTAATGCACCGGATCCCATCAGAACTCTGCAGTTAAGCATGCTTGGGCGAGAGTAGTGCTAGGATAGGTGACCTCCCGGGAAGTTCTCGTGGTTCACACCTTTTTATTTTTCATTTTTCATTTTTCAATTTACAACGAGTCTAATATTGAAAATCCCGTAACTTTTGAACCGTGTTGAACTACGACGCCCATAGCACAATTTCGGAAAGCCCTAGAAACCATAAAGGTCAGAGATAGGTTGTCGCGATTTTTCGAGGCCAAATTCAATCGTTTTGACACTCAAACGGGCTGCTGAACTTTGGTGGCCGTATAAAATCTGCTATGCGGTCTTTCCGAGTGTTTTTTTACTTGTTGATGTGTTCTACATCATTAACGATGCACTTTCTGCTAGACAAAACTACCAACCAATCATGTGGGTCCCACGTCCATCCAGTCAAAATATTCGAACAATAAGGATATATGGAATCGCGAGTCATGCATGTACTAACGGGTTCGTTCATACCAGCACTAATGCACCGGATCCCATCAAAACTCCACAGTTAAGCGTGCTTGGGCGAGAGTAGTACTAGGATAGGTGACCTCTCGGGAAGTCCTCGTGTTGCACACCTTTTTATTTTTCATTTTTCAATCTAATACGAGTCTAATATTAAAACCCCAGTAAGTTTTTAACCGTGTGGAACTAGGACGCCCATAGAACAATTTCGGAATGCCCCAGAAACCGTGAAGGTCGGAAATAGGTCGTCGCGATTTTTCGAGGCCAAATTCAACCGTTTGGACACTCAAACGGGCTGCTGAACTTTGGTGGCCGTTGAAAATCTGCTATGCGGTCTTTCCTAGTGTTTTTTTTACTAGTTTCTGTGTTCTACATCATTAACGATGCACTTTCTGTTAGACAAAACTACCAACCAATCATGTGGGTCCCACGTCCATCCAGTCGAAATATCCGAACAATAATGATATATGGAATCGCGAGTCATGTACTAAAGGGTGCGATCATATCAGCACTAATGCACCGGATCCCGTCAGAACTCCGCAGCTAAGCGTGCTTGGGCGAGAGTAGTACTAGGATGGGTGACCTCCCGGGAAGTCCTCGTGTTGCACCCCTTTTAATTTTTTTCTTCAATTTGAAACGGGTCAAATCTTGAAAACCCCATAACTTTTGAACCGTGTTGAACTACGACGCCCATAGCACAATTTCAGAAAGCCCAAGAAACCATAAAGGTCAGTGAAAGGTTGTCGCGATTTTTCGAGGCCAAATTCAATCGTTTTGACACTCAAACGGGCTGCTGAACTTTGGTGGCCGTAGAAAACCTGCTATGTGGTCTTTTCGAGTGTTGTTTTTATTTGTTGATGTGTTCTACATCATTAACAATGCACTTTCCGCTAGACAAAACTACCAACCAATCATGTGGGTCCCACGTCCATCCAGTCAAAATATTCGAACAATAAGGATATATGGAATCAAGAGTCATGCATGTACTAACGGGTTCGTTCATGCCAGCACTAATGCACCGGATCCCATCAAAACTCCGCAGTTAAGCGTGCTTGGGCGAGAGTAGTACTAGGATAGGTGACCTCTCGGGAAGTCCTCGTGTTGCACACCTTTTTATTTTTCATTTTTCAATCTAATACGAGTCTAATATTAAAACCCCAGTAAGTTTTTAACCGTGTGGAACTAGGACGCCCATTGAACAATTTCAGAATGCCCCAGAAACCGTGAAGGTCGGAAATAGGCCGTCGCGATTTTTCGAGGCCAAATTCAGCCGTTTGGACACTCAAACGGGCTGCAGAACTTTGTTGGCCGTTGAAAATCTGCTATGCGGTCTTTCCTAGTGTTTTTTTACTTGTTTATGTGTTCTACATCATTAATGATGCACTTTCCGTTAGACAAAACTACCAACCAATCATGTGGGTCCCACGTCCATCCAGTCGAAATATCCGAACAATAATGATATATGGAATCGCGAGTCATGTACTAAAGGGTGCGATCATATCAGCACTAATGCACCGGATCCCATCAGAACTCCGCAGCTAAGCGTGCTTGGGCAAGAGTAGTACTAGGATGGGTGACCTTCCGGGAAGTCCTCGTGTTGCACCCCTTTTTGATATTTTTTTCTTCAATTTGAAACGGGTCAAATCTTGAAAACCCCATAACTTTTGAACCGTGTGGAACTACGACGCCCACAGCACCATTTCAGAAAGCCCCCAAAACCATCAAGGCCAGTGAATAGGGCTGGCGATTTTTCGAGTCCGAATTCAGCCGTTTAGAGCCTCAAACAGGCTGTCGAATGTTACCAGCCGTGATTGAGATGTGATTCGCTGTTTCCGGGTGTTTTTTTGAAGTTTCCTACATCAATATCCATACATTTTGATGCATGAAAAAATGAAAAAAAGCATCAGGTGGACCCCACGCAAATCTACTCGGACTCTAGGATTGAAAGGATATATGGAATTGCGAGTCATGTACTAACGGGTGCGATCATACCAGCACTAATGCACCGGATCCCATCAGAACTCCGCAGTTAAACGTGCTTGGGTGAGAGTAGTACTAGGATGGGTGACCTTCCGGGAAGTCCTCGTGTTGCACCCCTTTTGATATTTTTTTCTTCAATTTGAAACGGGTCAAATCTTGAAAACCCCATAACTTTTGAACCGTGTGGAACTACGACGCCCATAGCACCATTTCAGAAAGCCCCCAAAACCATCAAGGCCAGTGAATAGGGCTGGCGATTTTTCGAGTCCGAATTCAGCCGTTTAGAGCCTCAAACAGGCTGTCGAATGTTACCGGCCGTGATTGAGATGTGATTCGCTGTTTCCGGGTGTTTTTTGCAGTTTCCTACATCTATATCCATACATTTTGATGCATCAAAAATTTTAAAAAAAAATCAGGTGGTCCCCACGCAAATCTACTCGGACTCTCGGATTAAAAGGATATATGGAATTGCGAGTCATGTATTAACGGGTGCGATCATACATGCACTAATGCACCGGATCCCATCAGAACTCTGCAGTTAAGCGTGCTTGGGCGAGAGTAGTGCTAGGATAGGTGACCTCCCGGGAAGTTCTCGTGGTTCACACCTTTTTATTTTTCATTTTTCATTTTTCAATTTACAACGAGTCTAATATTGAAAATCCCGTAACTTTTGAACCGTGTTGAACTACGACGCCCATAGCACAATTTCGGAAAGCCCTAGAAACCATAAAGGTCAGTGATAGGTTGTCGCGATTTTTCGAGGCCAAATTCAATCGTTTTGACACTCAAACGGGCTGCTGAACTTTGGTGGCCGTATAAAACCTGCTATGCGGTCTTTCCGAGTGTTGTTTTTTACTTGTTGATGTGTTCTACATCATTAACGATGCACTTTCTGCTAGACAAAACTACCAACCAATCATGTGGGTCCCACGTCCATCCAGTCAAAATATTTGAACAATAAGGATATATGGAATCGCGAGTCATGCTTGTACTAACGGGTTCGTTCATACCAGCACTAATGCACCGGATCCCATCAAAACTCCGCAGTTAAGCGTGCTTGGGCGAGAGTAGTACTAGGATAGGTGACCTCTCGGGAAGTCCTCGTGTTGCACACCTTTTTATTTTTCATTTTTCAATCTAATACGAGTCTAATATTAAAACCCCAGTAAGTTTTTAACCGTGTGGAACTAGGACGCCCATAGAACAATTTCGGAATGCCCCAGAAACCGTGAAGGTCGGAAATAGGTCGTCGCGATTTTTCGAGGCCAAATTCAGCCGTTTGGACACTCAAACGGGCTGCTGAACTTTGTTGGCCGTTGAAAATCTGCTATGCGGTCTTTCCTAGTGTTTTTTTACTTGTTTATGTGTTCTACATCATTAATGATGCACTTTCCGTTAGACAAAACTACCAACCAATCATGTGGGTCCCACGTCCATCCAGTCGAAATATCCGAACAATAATGATATATGGAATCGCGAGTCATGTACTAAAGGGTGCGATCATATCAGCACTAATGCACCGGATCCCATCAGAACTCCGCAGCTAAGCGTGCTTGGGCAAGAGTAGTACTAGGATGGGTGACCTTCCGGGAAGTCCTCGTGTTGCACCCCTTTTTGATATTTTTTTCTTCAATTTGAAACGGGTCAAATCTTGAAAACCCCATAACTTTTGAACCGTGTGGAACTACGACGCCCACAGCACCATTTCAGAAAGCCCCCAAAACCATCAAGGCCAGTGAATAGGGCTGGCGATTTTTCGAGTCTGAATTCAGCCGTTTAGAGCCTCAAACAGGCTGTCGAATGTTACCGGCCGTGATTGAGATGTGATTCGCTGTTTCCGGGTGTTTTTTGAAGTTTCCTACATCAATATCCATACATTTTGATGCATGAAAAAAATGAAAAAAGCATCAGGTGGACCCCACGCAAATCTACTCGGACTCTATGATTGAAAGGATATATGGAATTGCGAGTCATGTACTAACGGGTGCGATCATACCAGCACTAATGCACCGGATCCCATCAGAACTCCGCAGTTAAACGTGCTTGGGTGAGAGTAGTACTAGGATGGGTGACCTTCCGGGAAGTCCTCGTGTTGCACCCCTTTTGATATTTTTTTCTTCAATTTGAAACGGATCAAATCTTGAAAACCCCATAACTTTTGAACCGTGTGGAACTACGACGCCCACAGCACCATTTCAGAAAGCCCCCAAAACCATCAAGGCCAGTGAATAGGCTGGCGATTTTTCGAGTCCGAATTCAGCCGTTTAGAGCCTCAAACAGGCTGTCGAATGTTACCGGCCGTGATTGAGATGTGATTCGCTGTTTCCGGGTGTTTTTTGGAATTTCCTACATCTATATCCATATATTTTGATGCATCAAAATTTTTTAAAAAAATCAGGTGGGCCCCACGCAAATCTACTCGGACTCTCGGATTAAAAGGATATATGGAATTGCGAGTGATGTATTAACGGGTGCGATCATACATGCACTAATGCACCGGATCCCATCAGAACTCTGCAGTTAAGTGTGCTTGGGCGAGAGTAGTGCTAGGATAGGTGACCTCCCGGGAAGTCTCGTGGTTCACACCTTTTTATTTTTCATTTTTCATTTTTCAATTTACAACGAGTCTAATATTGAAAATCCCGTAACTTTTGAACCGTGTTGAACTACGACGCCCATAGCACAATTTCGGAAAGCCCTAGAAACCATAAAGGTCAGTGATAGGTTGTCGCGATTTTTCGAGGCCAAATTCAATCAGTTTGACAGTCAAACGGGCTGCTGAACTTTGGTGGCCGTATAAAACCTGCTATGCGGTCTTTCCGAGTGTTGTTTTTTACTTGTTGATGTCTTCTACATCATTAACGATGCACTTTCTGCTAGACAAAACTACCAACCAATCATGTGGGTCCCACGTCCATCCAGTCAAAATATTGAACAATAAGGATATATGGAATCGCGAGTCATGCTTGTACTAACGGGTTCGTTCATACCAGCACTAATGCACCGGATCCCATCAAAACTCCGCAGTTAAGCGTGCTTGGGCGAGAGTAGTACTAGGATAGGTGACCTCTCGGGAAGTCCTCGTGTTGCACACCTTTTTATTTTTCATTTTTCAATCTAATACGAGTCTAATATTAAACCCCAGTAAGTTTTTAACCGTGTGGAACTAGGACGCCCATAGAACAATTTCGGAATGCCCCAGAAACCGTGAAGGTCGGAAATAGGTCGTCGCGATTTTTCGAGGCCAAATTCAGCCGTTTGGACACTCAAACGGGCTGCTGAACTTTGTTGGCCGTTGAAAATCTGCTATGCGGTCTTTCCTAGTGTTTTTTTACTTGTTTATGTGTTCTACATCATTAATGATGCACTTTCCGTTAGACAAAACTACCAACCAATCATGTGGGTCCCACGTCCATCCAGTCGGAATATCCGAACAATAATGATATATGGAATCGCGAGTCATGTACTAAAGGGTGCGATCATATCAGCACTAATGCACCGGATCCCATCAGAACTCCGCAGCTAAGCGTGCTTGGGCAAGAGTAGTACTAGGATGGGTGACCTTCCGGGAAGTCCTCGTGTTGCACCCCTTTTTTAGTTTTTTTCTTCAATTTGAAACGGGTCAAATCTTGAAAACCCCTTAACTTTTGAACCGTGTTGAACTACGACGCCCATAGCACAATTTCAGAAAGCCCTAGAAACCATAAAGGTCAGTGAAAGGTTGTCGCGATTTTTCGAGGCCAAATTCAATCGTTTTGACACTCAAACGGGCTGCTGAACTTTGGTGGCCGTATAAAACCTGCTATGCGGTCTTTCCGAGTGTTGTTTTTTACTTGTTGATGTGTTCTACATCATTAACGATGCACTTTCCGCTAGACAAAACTACCAACCAATCATGTGGGTCCCACGTCCATCCAGTCAAAATATTCGAACATTAAGGATATATGGAATCGCGAGTCATGCATGTACTAACGGGTTCGTTCATACCAGCACTAATGCACCGGATCCCATCAAAACTCCGCAGTTAAGCGTGCTTGGGCGAGAGTAGTACTAGGATAGGTGACCTCTCGGGAAGTCCTCGTGTTGCACACCTTTTTATTTTTCATTTTTCAATCTAATACGAGTCTAATATTAAAACCCTAGTAAGTTTTTAACCGTGTGGAACTAGGACGCCCATAGAAAAATTTCCGAATGCCCCAGAAACCGTGAAGGTCGGAAATAGGTCGTCGCGATTTTTCGAGGCCAAATTCAACCGTTTGGACACTCAAACGGGCTGCTGAACTTTGGTGGCCGTTGAAAATCTGCTATGCGGTCTTTCCTAGTGTTTTTTTTTACTTGTTTCTGTGTTCTACATCATTAACGAGGCACTTTCCGTTAGACAAAACTACCAACCAATCATGTGGGTCCCACGTCCATCCAGTCGAAATATCCGAACAACAATGATATATGGAATCGCGAGTCATGTACTAATGGGTGCGATCATATCAGCACTAATGCACCGGATCCCATCAGAACTCCGCAGCTAAGCGTGCTTGGGCAAGAGTAGTACTAGGATGCGTGACCTCCCGGGAAGTCCTCGTGTTGCACCCCTTTTTTTTTTTTTTTTTTCTTCAATTTGAAACGGGTCAAATCTTGAAAACCCCATAACTTTTGAACCGTGTTGAACTACGACGCCCATATCACAATTTCAGAAAGCCCTAGAAACCATAAAGGTCAGTGAAATGTTGTCGCGATTTTTCGAGGCCAAATTCAATCGTTTTGACACTCAAACGGGCTGCTGAACTTTGGTGGCCGTATAAAACCTGCTATGCGGTCTTTCCGAGTGTTGTTTTTTACTTGTTGATGTGTTCTACATCATTAACGATGCATTTTCCGCTAGACAAAACTACCAACCAATCATGTGGGTCCCACATCCATCCAGTCAAAATATTCGAACAATAAGGATATATGGAATCGCGAGTCATGCATGTACTAACGGGTTCGTTCATACCAGCACTAATGCACCGGATCCAATCAAAACTCCGCAGTTATGCGTGCTTGGGCGAGAGTAGTACTAGGATAGGTGACCTCTCGGGAAGTCCTCGTGTTGCACACCTTTTTATTTTTCATTTTTCAATCTAAAACGAGTCTAATATTAAAACCCCAGTAAGTTTTTAACCGTGTGGAACTAGGACGCCCATAGAACAATTTCGGAATGCCCCAGAAACCGTGAAGGTCGGAAGTAGGCCGTCGCGATTTTTCGAGGCCAAATTCAACCGTTTGGACACTCAAACGGGCTGCTGAACTTTGGTGGCCGTTGAAAATCTGCTATGCGGTCTTTCCTAGTGTTTTTTACTTGTTTATGTGTTCTACATCATTAACGAAGCACTTTCCGTTAGACAAAACTACCAGCCAATCATGTGGGTCCCACGTCCATCCAGTCGAAATATCCGAATAATAATGATATATGGAATCGCGAGTCATGTACTAAAGGGTGCGATCATATCAGCACTAATGCACCGGATCCCATCAGAACTCCGCAGCTAAGCGTGCTTGGGCAAGAGTAGTACTAGGATGGGTGACCTCCCGGGAAGTCCTCGTGTTGCACCCCTTTTTTTGTTTTTTTTCTTCAATTTGAAACGGGTCAAATCTTGAAAACCCCATAACTTTTGAACCGTGTTGAACTACGACGCCCATAGCACAATTTCAGAAAGCCCTAGAAACCATAAAGGTCAGTGAACGGTTGTCGTGATTTTTCGAGGCCAAATTCAATCGTTTTGACACTCAAACGGGTTGCTGAACTTTGGTGGCCGTAACTTTGGTGGCCGTTGAAAATCTGCTATGCGGTCTTTCCTAGTGTTTTTTTTACTTGTTTCTGTGTTCTACATCATTAACGATGCACTTTCCGTTAGACAAAACTACCAACCAATCATGTGGGTCCCACGTCCATCCAGTCGAAATATCTGAACAATAATGATATATGGAATCGCGAGTCATGTACTAAAGGGTGCGATCATATCAGATCTAATGCACCGGATCCCATCAGAACTCCGCAGCTAAGCGTGCTTGGGCAAGAGTAGTACTAGGATGGGTGACTTCCCAGGAAGTCCTCGTGTTGCACCCCTTTTTTAGTTTTTTTCTTCAATTTGAAACGGGTCAAATCTTGAAAACCCCATAACTTTTGAACCGTGTTGAACTACGACGCCCATAGCACAATTTCAGAAAGCCCTAGAAACCATAAAGGTCAGTGAGAGGTTGTCGCTATTTTTCGAGGCCAAATTCAATCGTTTTGACACTCAAACGGGCTGCTGAACTTTGGTGGCCGTATAAAACCTGCTATGCGGTCTTTTCGAGTGTTGTTTTTACTTGTTGATGTGTTCTACATCATTAACATGCACTTTCCGCTAGACAAAACTACCAACCAATCATGTGGGTCCCACGTCCATCCAGTCAAAATATTCGAACAATAAGGATATATGGAATCGCGAGTCATGCATGTACTAACGGGTTCGTTCATACCAGCACTAATGCACCGGATCCAATCAAAACTCCGCAGTTAAGCGTGCTTGGGCGAGAGTAGTACTAGGATAGGTGACCTCTCGGGAAGTCCTCGTGTTGCACACCTTTTTATTTTTCATTTTTCAATCTAAAACGAGTCTAATATTAAAACCCCAGTAAGTTTTTAACCGTGTGGAACTAGGACGCCCATAGAACAATTTCGGAATGCCCCAGAAACCGTGAAGGTCGGAAATAGGCCGTCGCGATTTTTCGAGGCCAAATTCAACCGTTTGGACACTCAAACAGGCTGCTGAACTTTGGTGGTCGTTGAAAATCTGCTATGCGGTCTTTCCTAGTGTTTTTTACTTGTTTCTGTGTTCTACATCATTAACGATGCACTTTTCGTTAGACAAAACTACCAACCAATCATGTGGGTCCCACGTCCATCCAGTCGAAATATCCGAACAATAATCATATATGGAATCGCGAGTCATGTCATGTCCCAAGTTCTAGATAGTGCCATCAGAACGGACCATGGTGCGAGGACAAGCACCAGCCAGGTCATGAGACCTAAAGGCAAGCGTATCATGGTCCAGAAATGGGGTTAAGTGCATCAGGAAAGCTGAGACTTAACCAGGAATGAGGAAAGGAAAGCTCAAAGGAGCTGGACAAGTGTTTTGGTAGCTGGCCGTTGAGGTTAGGAAGCTCGGGCAGCTAGGAAAGGAGTGAGGCAAGCTCAATGAAGCTCGGACAAGTCTGGGACAGCTCCAGTAGCTGGAGGGTCAGCTCACTCAGCTGGGGAAGCTAGTGACCAGCTCACCTCAGCTAGGTGAAGTGTTTGGCTCTTGGGCGGTTGGACCGGACCATGAGCGGTTATGGGTCCGGCTCGGTGGTGACATGGTCTGGTGTGACCATGGAGCTTAGCAAGTGAGTCAGGTGCTTGGTTAAGTACTGGCAGCTGGAGATCGATCAAGGAGAGCGGTTGGAAGCAGTTAGAGGCGGTTTGGCCGAAGGGATGTGAATGGAACCGTTTGTGTCCATTCGCCCAAAACCGTGTAACCGTTCGGTTCAAACGGTTGTCGATGGCATTTCCTATAAATAGGAGTCTCTGCACATCGATTTGAAACACGAAAATTACTAGGCAAACCTCTGCCAAAATCACACCAGAAAAGAAAGAAAGAAGAACCGGCGGTAAGGCAAACGGACCGTGTGGTTATTCCGGTGAGATTCAGGCAGTGGGAAGATTCAGGCAAGGCTATGGCAGGGGGAAAAAGTGATAAGGATAAGAGGAAGGAATCAGAGAAGGATGGGGGCGCAGAGGAACGCACGCCTAAGGTTAGTGATGCACTCCGGATGGTTATCGCCCAAGACCATGGGTTTATATGGTCTGGCCGATTGAACCATGATGTGTTGGTTGCATCTATTCTCATCTTTCTCTTTCTCAATCCCTTCCCTACCATATTCTGATGAAGTCTGAGGTTTTAAAACCGCGGACAGACCCCCAAGCCTTGGTTAGATCAGAGTAATCTCTCCATGGCCTTGGTTGGGCATGTGTGAACCGATCTCATGGTTCCCAAGGGAATTATTGGGGTTTGGCGATTGTAATCTCTTAGTTGGGATTTATAATGAATTATCAAAGTGATAGATTCAATTTATATCATTGATTTGGAGATGGTTCAATGTGGCCGGTTTGGCGGTTCATGGTCAGGATCGATATGATTGAGGCCGGTTCTGAGGAATCCAATTGGACCATTCTCTTAGTTTAGAATTATCAGGATTTATCATGAATTTTATTTAGTTTTTGGTCGAGTATTTAGAGTGGTCAGATTTGGGACTGAGATGTGATTTAGGGTCCGGAACCATGTATTGTTAGTACTGATGTTAGGATATCGGTTCATAAATGTATTCATGTGTTGTGGGTTTGTTTTCAGGAACAAGCAGTGATCGTGGTAAAGCTAAGGAGTCTTGAAGACTTGGCCGTGGATGGATGTGTGATGTGTGTCTAGTTAGAATTGAACTTATGATAGCCTATTGTGTAACTTGTGTGATATGAATGATTTGTATGGATCACATTGACTTATATATATGAAATGATCTTTCTTTTATGCTTCCGCAATGTACTTGTTGTTTATGAACCTCAAATGAAATGAAAATGACTTAGAAACTATTGGACCTAAACCGGCTTAACTGCACTTAGACATCTAGGTAAGTACTTGGACTGGTTGGATCATGGAATCCATGTTCGGGTCTTACAAGTTGGTATCAGAGCATGCTTGATTCTAGACTGTTGGGTTAGGGGCAGGTCATCACACATCCGGCTGGGTCTCTTGACAATGTTTAGTTTTGCTTATCTTAAGGTTGTTTGAAGTTTGCAAAGTTTTAATCAAGACTAACATTTGGATTGTGTTTGGTTTTGATGTGTCCTAAGGGAACTAAGAAGCGGACTCGTAAGGCTAAGGATGGGGCTGGGCGTCTGGTGCTGGAGATGCATCAGTACCTAACCCAAGTGTGGTGCTGTCAGTTCCTCCTACGGGTCGGACAGGAGACGCCATCCTGACTGAAACCCAAGTTAACCAAACTGAGGTTCAGCTGGATGGAGTGGATGGTCAGCTGAATGAGGCCGGAAGGCAACTGGAGGGAGCTGGAAGCCAGCTAGGTGCAGCTAGTGGGCAGCACAGGAATGATCAGGATGGAGAGGCTGAGTCCTTAGAGATTGGTCACCGAGCTGATCCAAACATCATGGCTGATGGACGGACTGGTCCGGGTGATCAAGGGACTGAACCCTCCATGCAGGAGATACTGGCTGCCATTAGGCTAATGGGTAGTCAGATGGTAGCCATGACTCAGGTACTCACACCAGTGGTAAACTCATCCGTGGGTCAAGCCACACAAGCTCAAGTGAGAGCTGGTGGAAGTGGTGGAGCTGGTGGTCGAGTGTTACCAGTAGCTGAAGTGATTGAGCTGGATCCACCATCTGGATCAGCTAAGAAAGTGGACTACCTGAAGGTCCTAGAGCACATATCTCGCCTAGGGACAAAGCACTTTGCTGGAAGTGTTGACCCCATGGAGGCGGATGAATGGAGAGACCGGTTGGTTAGAAACTTCAAGTCAACCCGGTGCCCTGAGGAGTACCAAAGGGACATTGCAGTGCACTTCCTGGAGGGTGATGCACACAACTGGTGGATAGCTTTGGACAAACGTACCAATGGTTCCATTGAGCGCTTTGCAGACTTTGAAGTGGAGTTCAACCACAAGTACTTCCCAGCTGAATCATGGGACCGTTTGGAGGCTAAGTTCTTGGACTTGGTTCAAGGGCGTAGGGCGGTCAGAGAGTATGAGGAAGAGTTCAACAGGCTCAGGCGCTTTGTGGGAAGGGAGTTGGAGGATGAGGCAGTACAGGTCCGAAGGTTCATCCGCGGCCTTAGGCCTGAACTCAAGACCTACTGCTCAGTCCGGACCTTCTCCAATGTGACTGAACTGGTTGAAAGGATGGCTATGCTGGAGACTAACCTTGCAGAAGAGGCTAAGCACAAAGTGAAGAGTGTGGTGGTGGCTCCTGGGCAAAGTGGTGACCGGAAGAGAAAGAGGGACCAGGCTGAAGAGGGTAAAACCTCAAGTGGTAAGCCTGTGTGCTCTAAGTGTGGTAGAAACCACTATGGTGAGTGCTGGAGAGCCATGGGCGCTTGCACTCGTTGTGGTAAGATGGGACACTTTGCTCGAGAGTGCCCAAATGTGGGAAGTGACCGGACTTGCCATACATGTGGTCTTAAGGGTCATCTCAAGAAGGACTGTCCAAGACAAGCGGATGGACAGAACAAGAACAGGAGTGGGGGTAGCAGGCCGGATCAGAACCGGGGTCAGACCTCAACTCCAAGGGTTTATGAGCTGTCCAAAGATGTGGAAGAGGCAGGGCCATTCAAAGCAATCACTGGTAAATTCTAAAAATTCATTTCTTTTTATTTTAGAACTATGCATGGTACGGAACCTAGAATGGTTAGGAACTTAGATGGGACCTTATGTGGCAATTTTTCGAGCCCAGATTCAGCCGTTTAGAGTCTCAAACAGGCTGTCGAATGTTACCGGCCGTGATTGAGATGCGATTCGCTGTTTCCGGGTGTTTTTTGCAGTTTCCTACATCTATATACATACATTTTGATTCATGAAAAAATTTAAAAAAAAATCAGGTGGGCCCCACACAAATCTACTCGGACTCTCGGATTAAAAGGATATATGAAATTGCGAGTCATGTATTAACGGGTGCGATCATACATGCACTAACGCACCGGATCCCATCAGAACTCTGCAGTTAAGCGTGCTTGGGCGAGAGTAGTGCTAGGATAGGTGACCTCCCGGGAAGTTCTCGTGGTTCACACCTTTTTATTTTTCATTTTTCAATTTACAACGAGTCTAATATTGAAAATCCCGTAACTTTTGAACCATGTTGAACTACGACGCCCATAGCACAATTTCGGAAAGCCCTAGAAACCATAAAGGTCAGTGAATGGTTGTCGCGTTTTTTCGAGGCCAAATTCAATCGTTTTGACACTCAAACGGGCTGCTGAACTTTGGTGGCCGTATAAAACCTGCTATGCGGTCTTTCCGAGTGTTGTTTTTTACTTGTTGATGTGTTCTACATCATTAACGATGCACTTTCCGCTAGACAAAACTACCAACCAATCATGTGGGTCCCACGTCCATCCAGTCAAAATATTCGAACAATAAGGATATATGGAATCGCGAGTCATGCATGTACTAACGGGTTCGTTCATACCAGCACTAATGCACCGGATCCCATCAAAACTCCGCAGTTAAGCGTGCTTGGGCGAGAGTAGTACTAAGATAGGTGACCTCTCAAGAAGTCCTCGTGTTGCACACCTTTTTATTTTTCATTTTTCAATCTAATACGAGTCTAATATTAAAACCCCAGTAAGTTTTTAACCGTGTGGAACTAGGACGCCCATAGAACAATTTTGGAATGCCCCAGAAACCGTGAAGGTTGTGGGAACCGAAATTCGCACTGTCGATTTTAGTTAAGTTAATACGTAGGAAAACTAAATTGACCTAGTTTTCCCCGAGGATCCCGGCTATCTGCTGGGCCACGCACGACAGAGTTAAGACAAATCTAATTTGAGAATAAATGCGGAAAATAAATAGAGCAAAAAGAAAGAATCTTATTTCCGAATCTGCGGAGAGCGTTTGGACAACAGGTCGAGATCTCGGCTGTAAGAGCTGTCGATCCTCGCTAGTCTTGAATCCTAGATCTAACCTAGTTGAGTCGCAGCTCGCTAAAAAAGGAAATAAGCGCCTAAGTTCTAAGTTGCTCTGGGGTGGTTTCTTTCTTCTGATTTCGGATCCCCCTTCCTCTGCTCCTAGCATTGCTTATATACTCCCATAGGACGGTCTATCGTTGATGGGCTGAGTCTGCCGTGGGCTGGACTTTTTCCATTTTCGTCGGTTTTCGTGCTTATCGGGAAAGTTGACATTTATCTTTTCGGAAAGTTGACATTTAACTTTTTGGAAGTTTAACATTTATCTTGTCAGGCGAAGATAATTGTAAACCGTCGTATCTATCTTTTTAGAAAATCGTAAACTGGTTGTCCGATCGGAGTTGATCCCTTTCGGGCCGTATTCCGATCTTCCGCTGTTTTTCTATGACTTCTCTAAAAGGATGCTCCTACTTGGATGTCAAGTCTTTCGGAAGATCTTCGATCCATTGCTAAGGTGAATGGTGTTGTAAGATAACCATCACCGTTCTATACGAAGTCTTCCTGTCCGTTGACGTCTTAGGGGTTTTTAGAAATCCCGGAACAGAAAAAGGAGTTTTACTTGCAAGGACTCGGAAAGTCGCGAAACACGGATTTCTGGCGACCCGGAGGTTTGGAATTTACGCACGAGGACTAGCCGTCCGACGACCCGAGCCAGCACGGGGCTAGCCGCCCGGCGACCACGGCCGGCACGGGCGCTAGCCGCCGGCGGCCACGGCCAGCACGGGGCTAGCCGCCCGGCGGCCACGGCCAGCACGGGCGCTAGCCGCCGGCGGCCACGGCCAGCACGGGGCTAGCCGCCCGGCGGCCACGGCCAGCACGGGCGCTAGCCGCCGGCGGCCACGGCCAGCACGGGGCTAGCCGCCCGGCGGCCACGGCCAGCACGGGCGCTAGCCGCCGGCGGCCACGGCCAGCACGGGGCTTAGCCGCCCGGCGGCCACGGCCAGCACGGGCGCTAGCCGCCGGCGGCCACGGCCAGCACGGGGCTAGCCGCCCGGCGGCCACGGCCACGCTCGTGTTGGCTGCTCGGTTCCTTTGGCGTGTTCGTGTTTCTTGCGTTTTTAGTTTTCCGTAGGTTTTTCCTTGTGTAGAAAATGTTTCTAGCAGTTGATTTCGAGACGATGAATCTCGAACTTAATTTTCTTAAGGTTTCTCGATTAACAATTAGTCTCTCGAGGTTGCTTTTAACATTTTTCATGTTTGTCCGAGACTTTCGGACATCGATTTCGTCTTGACCGATTTTGACCCCAACAGTTAGCCCCCCAGCTAGCTAGGAGCCGTAGGGTTCGTAGGTCCTAGCTTGCGGTATGGTTCATGAGGAAAGTATGGAGACGAAATCGTGCCGAAGGTCGGGGTGAATAGTAAAAATTTTGCCTATAAAGACTTGTGAATTCTTTACCATTCTTACTTCACCCAAGATTCTCAAGTTAATCTCTCTCTTGCAAATTCTCTCTCTGCTTTTAAGAAAAGAATGACTTCAAGATCGAAAATCTCGAGGAGGCAGTCTCACTCGTCCTCGGATAGTTTTCACGCTGAGGAAGAGAATCCGAAGCCCGAGGTTTCGGAGATCAACAGGAACGCGTACTGCGATGCTGTCTTTGGCACTGATGCTCCCCTTCCCGTGATCCCGATTCCCCGGCGACCTCTGAAGGCGCGTGGAGAAATCGACTCACCGAGCGAAGTATCCCCCGAGTATCTTGAAACTCTGCGAGAGTACTATGGAGTTCCGGAGGGAGTCGTGTTCCGCATTCCCCGCGGGAATGAGAGTTCGGAGCATCCTCCGGAGGGTTATTTTACTTGTTACGAGGCGTTCTTGACGCAATGTCGATTGTGGTTCCCAATCCCTGGGGTCATCGTTCAGGCCCTTGACCGTTTCGGAATCTCAATCAGCCAGCTGAACGTGTCAGCTTTGGAGAGCTGGCTCGGCGTTGTGATTCTGAGTTACGGAACTCCAACGTAGGGATAGATCTTAGCCCTGCCGATTTCGAGGGGTTATGGAACTCCAAGGCGACGAGTATCAATGGAGTTTACTCCATGAAGGCGAGGACCAATTTTTCGGTGATCAATGGAGTCACCTCGCATGCCAAGGATTATATCGATCGTTTCTTTTTTGTGAGGATAGACAGAGAGTCTGTTGAGGAAGGCTTTCTCCACCTATTCCCGACGGACTGGTTGTACCAGCGAGGTAAAAATTACTGCATTCCCTCTTTTAACATTCGAAAGGCGAATATCGAACGTGTTGGTTTTTTTTTTTTTTTTTTTTTTAGAGAACAGGTGTCTCGCGCATGTTCCTTCCGATCTTGCGGTCAGGAGGGATCTTTTTAGGTCGAGGCCTTGTTCCTGGAACTCCTTCACTCTCGACCGGATTCGAGGGGCTGTCGCGCTTCTCCGATCGCGAGGTGGTACACGTCCTTGCGTCAACGATAGGTCCTACGTTTTTGCCCCTTTAAGGCAGAGGCGGAGACCTCGTAAAGATAAAGGGATCGCTTTTGAGGCCTTGTCGGGAGATGGCGCGACGCCGAGATACGACCCTGGCTTTAACTCAGAGAGTCGGGATGTTCCTCCCCCGGGTGACTTCTTTGACGAACTTCCTCCGGCGTTTTCCCGTGACGAGTCTTTGGACAACGGGAAAGGGATAAAGTGACTGCGGAGGGTGCTCGCTGGTCAACGAGGTTTGTTCTTGAAACTCGAGTAACTTCTCTTCTCTTTTTGTTTGACCTAGGCTTCTTTGCAGGCCGTGAGAGTTTGGAATGCATCGATTGATGGGAGTTTCCGCACCGCCCGGTTGGCCCGTTTCAAAGCGGAGGAAACGGCAAGGGAGTTTGCTAATTATCGATTGGAGATGGAGGAGCAAAATCGCCGGCAAGCCAAAATCCAGGCTCGAGCCCTTGTTCGCGCGGAGAGGAGCGGACGGAGAAGAGCTGCCGCCGAGATGAACCGAAGGGCTGAAATTTTTTCTACTGAGTTCGAAGCATACAAAGATGCTCAGGACTTTGTAGGTGATTTTCGCGAGTGCCGTGGTTCGGTCGGTACCCTCGGCAAGATGCAACGTGGGAACTTCTCTCTTTCCGGCGAACTTGCACGATGGATGGCTCGATGAGGATATGTGCCAACGCCGAATCCTTTGTTCCTCCGATTGAAGGAAGAATTCGAGAACTGTGGAATCCTATCCAGGTCTCGGAGGATACGGCGGATGTAGGCGAGGACCCAAACGTGGGCGACGGGGATGAGGAGGTTGATCAGCCCGACTCTTCGTTCGGAATATCTCTAACCGACTGCTATGAATTTGATTATAACTTATGATTGGCCAAGTGTGGCCGCGTTTGTATGTATGTGTTGCCGACCCTTAGGAGGTCGCGTGACTTTATGTTTTTCGGATCAGCCGTTGGTGGCTTCGGATCCCTGTTATAAATGTTTTTATGAAATCTGCGTTTTGATTTATACTTTCGTCAGTGTAGGAGGGTTTGAATACGTAGATCGTGAATCTCGCTGGTGCCGTTTGCGCTCTTCTGTCTACGCTGGCGGCGATAGGCCCGAGTCTGGTCCTCAGCCAGCCTTTCTTGCTCTGACAGTAGAGGTTCTTCTTCCTCTTCTTCATGGGCTTTTCGAAGGCTGCCGCCAGTCGAGCTGACTGACTTCGGGTCCTTCGGTGGTGGATTTCGGCGTCTTCGTCGGACGGATCCGATTGATCGCTGACATCCAGATTGATTCTTTCGACGTCGTCTCCTTCGTTGTCCCTTGCGGGAGGTGGAAGGTTTGCCCGTCGTTTTCTTCTGCCCCGTCGGAGTGGTATCGTCAGGGACGAGTTCGGGATTTTCTCGGGCATCTTTTTCTTGGTCTTCGGAAGGTCGAAGTCCAGCCTCCTGACACGCCTCACCTTGGTGGCTCCGCGCGGGAGTTTGCTTTTCGCTGTTAAGGTATTAACCTGTTTAGCGAGTGAGCCTTAGTTTCTCCTGTTCTTCCGACCGTTTCTCTGGCGGTGGCGAACAGTTCCTTCATCTGGTCCAGCATCGCGGGTGTTTTGCCTCGGCAGTGAACCGTCGATACGTTTCTGTCAGGAGTCTTTCAGCGTTTGACATCGACGGCTGGTCCGTCGTGTGTTTGCTTGTCTTTTTCCGCGTCGACAGACATGCTTAACCGGCGTGCGTAGTTGCGAGAAAGATAAGCCGTGAATCCCCCTCCTTCTAGCGCCAAACTGTGGGAACCGAAATTCGCACTGTCGATTTTAGTTAAGTTAATACGTAAGAAAACTAAGTTGACCTAAGTTTTCCCCGAGGATCCGGCTATCTGCTGGGCCACGCACGACAGAGTTAAGAACACAATCTAATTTGAGAATAAATGCGGAAAATAAATAGAGCAAAAAGAAAGAATCTTATTTCCGAATCTGCGGAGAGCGTTTGGACAACAGTCGAGATCTCGGCTGTAAGAGCTGTCGATCCTCGGCTAGTCTTGAATCCTAGATCTAACCTAGTTGAGTCGCAGCTCGCTAAAAAAGGAATAAGCGCCTAAGTTCTAAGTTGCTCTGGGGTGGTTTTCTTTCTTCTGATTTCGGATCCCCCTTCCTCTGCTCCTAGCATTGCTTATATACTCCCATAGGACGGTCTATCGTTGATGGGCTGAGTCTGCCGTGGGCTGGACTTTTTCCATTTTTCGTCGGTTTTCGTGCTATATCGGGAAAGTTGACATTTATCTTTTCGGAAAGTTGACATTTTAACTTTTTTGGAAGTTTAACATTTATCTTGTCAGGCGAAGATAATTGTAAACCGTCGTATCTATCTTTTTAGAAAATCGTAAACTGGTTGTCGATCGGAGTTGATCCCTTTCGGGCCGTATTCCGATCTTCCGCTGTTTTTCTATGACTTCTCTAAAAGGATGCTCCTACTTTGGATGTCAAGTCTTTCGGAAGATCTTCGATCCATTTGCTAAGGTGAATGGTGTTGTAAGATAACCATCACGTTCTATACGAAGTCTTCCTGTCCGTTGACGTCTTAGGGGTTTTTTAGAAATCCCGGAACAGAAAAGGAGTTTTACTTGCAAGGACTCGGAAGTCGCGAAACACGGATTCTGGCGACCCCGGAGGTTTGGAATTTACGCACGAGGACTAGCCGTCCGACGACCCGAGCCAGCACGGGGCTAGCCCGCCCGGCGACCACGGCCGGCCGGGGCGCTAGCCGCCGGCGGCCACGGCCAGCACGGGGCTAAGCCGCCCGGCGGCCACGGCCAGCACGGGC
>NW_026616095.1:0-30535 GCF_000801105.2 Raphanus sativus
TTGGGAAAGACTCGAAGTACAGATTTCTGACGCCGGGGCCTGGGACTTCTGACAGAGATTGTTGTACGAAGACCCGAGCCAGCACGGGCTAGCTGCCCGGCGGCCACGGCCAGCACGGACGCTAGACACCCAGCGGCTACGGCCAGCACGGGCTAGCCGCCCGCGGCCACGGCCAGCATGGGTGCTAGCCGCCGGCGGCCACAGCCAGCACGGGGCTAGCCGCCCGGCGGCCATGGTCAGCACGGGCGCTAGCCGGCGGCGGGCCACGCCAGCACAAGGCTAGCCGCCCGGCGGCCACGGCCAGCACGGGCGCTAGCCGCCCGGCGTCTACGGCCAAGGCCGGGTCGGCTGCTCGGTTCCTTCATTTTACGAGTGTTCGTGTTCGTTATGTTGATGTCGATTCCCGGCATATCTTCCGCAGTCCAAAGCAAACGTGTTAAGGTTCTTCTTGAGACACGCGATGAGTTCTGCTTTCAACGGATCGCGGAGATTGGCTCCAATCTCCACGCACCGCTCTGGGTTAGTTCTCGTCGAGGCAGACCGAAATTACCCGGTTCGCAAGTGGGCTCACGTTTCCCTTCTAGGACCTCAGCTCTTTGCGATTGCCAGAAGATTTCTGGAGGGTCCTGCGATGCTGGTTCGTGGGTTGCTTGCTTTTTTTGGTTTAATTTTGGGCTCGGAGTTTTTTCCGTTTTAACCCAGTGGCCAAGCAGACTTGCGGCGCTTTACGATCTCCTTGTATTGTTTCCACCTGGAGAGGGTTGGAAATTTGAGGCACAGATGGAAAGTCGAGGGGATCGCTCGCATGGAATTTAACAACGGAGTCCCGACGATCGCGTTATTCTGCTGGACCGTCGACTACCAAAAATTCCACAGTCTTCGTGACGCTCCCGGCTCTGACCGAGAGATCGATCGAGCCGAGGGTCATTGTGATGTTTCCTGAGAGTCTGATTATCGGATTGGTGTCGTCCGTGATAGCGTTTAGGTCGATTCCCATCCTCTCGAGGGTTGTTTTTATATAAATATTTGTCGAGCATCCGGTGTCGACCAATATTCGCTACGTCGATGTCCTGGATCGTTAGTCTGATAACGAGGAGTTCGTTGTGAGGTTTGGCTTGACCAGCCATTGCTCTATCCCCGAATGACACGATGTTGCGGACAGGTGATGTGGCCATGCTGATGTTACCAATCGTAGGTTTTTGAGTAAGAGAATCCGACCTCCCCTCCTTCTAGCGCCAAACTGTGGAACCGAAATTCGCACTGTCGATTTTAGTTAAGTTTATCGGAGGAAAGCTAAGTAAACTTAACTTTCCCTGAAGGTCCGGATTCTCTGCGACAACCAACGACAAGTGATCAAATAAACGCGGAAAGGTTTTATTAAGATTTGAGACTGGACCTTAAGGAAGGCTGCCTACGTACCCCTTTCGAGGATCAAGTCGGACGTAGTTCAGTTGGAAGGGTTTGAACAGAGATCGAACTGCCTGGCGGAGTTCGTCTAGTACGAGTGTTAGTCATAGAAACGGGCATGTCGAGAATAATGCCTAGGGTTTCTATGTGCGGAACTCTAAGTAAAAGGATTGTTAGATCCTTCCGAGAGAGACATGAGTCTGCGATTAAGATTTGAGACTGGACCTTAAGGAAGGCTGCCTACGTACCCCTTTCGAGGATCAAGTCGGACGTAGTTCAATTAGAAGGATTTGAACAAGAGATCGAACTGCCTCGGCGGAGTTCGTCTAGTATGAGCGTTGGACATGGAAACAGGCATGTCGAGATTAATGCCTAGGGTTTTCTATGTGCGGAACTCTAAGTAAGCTTAATCGTTGGATCTTTCCGAGAGGAGTAGAGATATGCTAACGTGACGGAAGTAGGACAGGGGCGGCCGGACGTTCTAGGTCTTGCCTTTGCTAGTCTGGCCACCTAAGTCCTACGTTCTCTAAGCTAGCAGGAATTCTCTAAGTCTAAATCTCGGATCTGCCCTAATTTTCGGATTTGCTCTCTCTAGGATTTTCGCTCTGCCTTTCTTCTCTCCCAAAGCTCCTTTATATACTCCTTCTTATGACGGTTATTCTCCTTCTGGGCCGCAAGGCGGGCTTCTTTCCATTTCCGTCGGCTTTCATCGGGAAACTTGACATTTATCTTCGGGAAACTTGACATTTATCCTTCCGGAAATTTAGCATTTATCTTGCTATGTAAAGATAAAACGTAAATCGTCGTATCTATCTCAGATAATCGTAAACGGAATGTCCGATCGTGTTTGGTCCCTTTCGGGCCGTTTCCAGGACTTCCGTTGTTTTACGATTTCTTCGGAAGTTCTTTATTCGTTCGTGGAGTTGAGACGAGTGGTGTATTAGGATAACCATCGCTGTTTCGTACGAAGAATTTAAGATCTTCCTTCCTGTCGATATCTTACGAGTTTCCGAAGTTTTTCCCGACGGTCCTAGATTGGAATAAGAACCGGAGTTTCGTACGCGGAATCTCAATGGTTCGTCCAGCGAGGACTTGGGAAAGACTCGAAATACAGACTTCCGATGGCCGGGGCTGGGATTTCGTGTACGAAAGATTGTTATCCAAAGACCCGAGCCAGCACGGGGCTAGCCGCCCGGCGACCACGGCCAGCACGGGCGCTAGCCGCCGGCGGCCACGGCCAGCACGGGGCTAGCCACCCGGCGGCCACAGCCAGCACGGGCGCTAGCCGCCGGCGGCCACGGCCAGCACGGGGCTAGCCGCCCGGCGGCCACGGCCAGCACTGGCGCTAGCCGCCGGCGGCCACGGCCAGCACGGGGCTAGCCGCCCGGCGGCCACGGCCAGCACGGGCGCTAGCCGCCGGTGGCCACGGCCAGCACGGGGCTAGCCGCCCGGCGGCCACGGCCAGCACGGGCGCTAGCTGCCGGCGGCCACGGCCAGCGCGGGGCTAGCCGCCCGCGGCCACGGCCAGCACGGGCGCTAGCCGCCGGCGGCCACGGCCAGCACGGGGGCTAGCCGCCCGGCGGCTACGGACCAGCACGTGCGTCTCGACGAGGGCTTCAATTTGATATGTTGATCGTTTTCTGAGTCCTCACGGTTTGGGAGAACGGGCTCTTTGAAGTTTCCCGGCGGCCGAACCAGCACCGGGGCTTAGCCGCCCGGCGGCCAGGACCAGCACGGGGGCTAGCCGCCGGCGGCCAGGACCAGCACGTGCGTCTCGACGAGGGCTTCGATTTGATATCTTGATCGTTCTCTGGGTCCTCACGGTTTGAGAGAACGGGTTCTTTGAAGTTTCCCGGCGGCCGAACCAGCACGGGGGCTTAGCCGCCCGGCGGCCAGGACCAGCACGGGGCTAGCCGCCGGCGCCAGGACCAACACGTGCGTCTCGACGAGGGCTTCGATTTGATATCTTGATCGTTCTCTGGGTCCTCATGGTTTGAGAGAACGGGCTCTTTGAAGTTTCAAGGCGGATTCCTTGTCGTTCGGCCTATCCAAACTTAGATCACTTCCCGTTTCTTCCTTATACTTTCGTATGACAAATAGACTTAGCCGTTGATTTCGAGATAACCGTTTTGACCCCAACAGAGAATAACCAGAAATTTGAATAAATCTCATAATTGTTGTGAGCAAGAAGATATCCCACCTTCTATCCAGATGATTCCAGATTAGCCTGTTCGGACATATGCCATTATCTTCATGATTCTTATCAAACCAGGATGAACCACGATCTAAGAAGCTTTATTTGGAACCACTAATCAGTGGGGAATAACCAGGAAGTTGAATAAATCTCATAGGAGTTGTGAGTAAGAAGATATCCCACTTTCTATCCAGATGATTCCAGATTAGCCTGTTCAGAAATATGGCAATATCTTCATGATTCTTATCAAACCAGGATGAACCACGATCTAATAAGCTTTATTTGGAACCACTAATCAGTGGAGAATAACCAGGAAGTTGAATAAATCTCATAGGAGTTGTGAGTAAGAAGATGTCCCACTTTCTATCCAGATGATTCCAGATTAGCCTGTACGGACATATGTAATATCTTCATGATTCTTATCAAACCAGGATGAACCACGATCTAAGAAGCTTTATTTGGAATCAGGAAGTTGAATAAATCTCATAAAATGTTGTGAGCAAGAAAGATATCCCAGCTTCTATCCAGATGATTCCAGATTAGCCTGTTCGGACATATGCCATTATCTTCATGATTCTTATCAAACCAGGATGAACCACGATCTAAGAAGCTTTATTTTGGAACCACTATTCAGTGGAGAATTACCAGGAAGTTAAATAAATCTCATATGAGTTGTGAGTAAGAAGATATCCTAGTTTTATCTAGATGATTCCAGATTAGCCTGTTCGGACATATGGCAATATCTTCATGATTCTTATCAAACCAGGATGAACCACGATCTAAGAAGCTTTATTTGGAACCACTAAGCAGTGGAGAATAACCAGGAAGTTGAATAAATCCCATAGGAGTTGTGAGTAAGAAGATATCCCACTTCTATCCATATGATTCCAGATTAGCATGTACAGACATATTGCAATATCTTCATTATTCTTATCAAACCAGGATGAACCACATTCTAAGAAGCTTTATTTGGAACCATTAATCAGTGGAGAATAACCAGGAAGTTGAATAAATCTCATAATTGTTGTGAGCAAGAAGATATCCCACCTTCTATCCAGATGATTCCAGATTAGCCTGTTCGGACATATGGCATTATCTTCATGATTCTTATCAAACCAGGATGAACCACGATCTAAGAAGCTTTATTTGGAACCACTAATCAGTGGAGAATAACCAGAAAGTTGAATAAAATCTCATAGGAGTTGTGAGTAAGAAGATATCCCACTTTCTATCCAGATGATTCCAGATTAGCCTGTTCGGACATATGGCAATATCTTCATGATTCTTATCAAACCAGGATGAACCACGATCTAAGAAGCTTTATTTGGAACCACTAATCAGTGGAGAATAACCAGGAAGTTGAATAAATCTCATAGGAGTTGTGAGTAATAGATATTCCACTTTCTATCCAGATGATTCCAGATTAGCTTGTTCGGACATATGCCATTATCTTCATGATTCTTATCAAACCAGGATGAACCACGATCTAAGAAGCTTTATTTGGAACCACTAATCAGTGCAGAATAACCAGGAAGTTGAATAAATCTCATAGGAGTTGTGAGTAAGAAGATATCCCACTTTCTATCCAGATGATTCCAGATTAGCATGTTCGGAAATATGGCAATATCTTCATGATTCTTATCAACCAGGATGAACAACGATCTAAGAAGCTTTATTTGGAACCACTAATCAGTGGAGAATAACCAGGAAGTTGAATAAATCTCATAGGAGTTGTGAGTAAGAAGATATCCACTTTCTATCCAGATGATTCCAGATTAGCATGTTCGGACATATGGCAATATCTTCATGATTCTTATCAAACCAGGATGAACCACGATCTAAGAAGCTTTATTTGGAACCACTAATCAGTGGAGAATAACCAGGAAGTTGAATAAATCTCATAGGAGTTGTGAGTAATAGATATCCCACTTACTATCCAGATGATTCCAGATTAGCCTGTTCAGACATATGGCAATATCTTCATGATTCTTATCAAACCAGGATGAACCACGATCTAAGAAGCTTTATTTGGAACCACTAATCAGTGGAGAATAACCAGGAAGTTTAATAAGTCTCATAAGTGTTGTGAGCAAGAAGATATCTCACCTTCTATCAAGATGATTCAAGATTAGCCTGTTCGGACATATGCCATTATCTTCATGATTCTTATCAAACCAGGATGAACCACGATCTAAGAAGCTTTATTTGGAACCACTAATCAGTGGAGAATAACCAGGAAGTTGAATAAATCTCATAGGAGCTGTGAGTAAGAAGACATCCCACTTTCTATCCAGATGATTCCAGATAGTCTGTTCGGACATATGGCAATATCTTCATGATTCTTATCAAACCAGGATGAACCACGATCTAAGAAGCTTTATTTGGAACCACTAATCAGTGGAGAATAACCAGGAAGTTGAATAAATCTCATAACTGTTGTGAGCAAGAAGATATCTCACCTTCTATCCAGATGATTCCAGACTAGCCTGTTCGGACATATGGCATTATCTTCATGATTCTTATCAAACGAAGATGAACCACGATCTAAGAAGCTTTATTTGGAACCACTAATCAGTGGAGAATTACCAGGAAGTTAAATAAATCTCATAGGAGTTGTGAGTAAGAAGATGGTGCGTCCCTTATAAGCTAGGAAGCTAGGATCTCTTGGATGGTATGGTTAAGAGGGTGATCAGGGAGGTTACTAACAGTCATTGGTCGATGGACTTCTCTTCAGAGCAGTGGAAGGCCCAAAGATGTTTAGCTACTCTCTAGACGCAGGATAACCCTGTGTAGTGTCTGAGATGGATCACAGTAGATTACTCTACCCTAGGTGAAGGTTCAATGTTCTTAGGCTGAACAGAGAAAGCACAGAAGCAAGCAAGCAATTTGCTTAAGGTTTTTCTTTGATAAAATTGTCTAAGTTTCAACCAAATGCGGCTACAAGCTTATAAAGCCAAAATATGTCGCCAAAATAAAACCCAAGACCTAACCAGAATGGTTTGATCTAATCCTAAACGAAATTGGTTTCAAATCCTAATTAAAATGGTTTAAAATCCTAATCCTAACCCAAATTGGTTTAAATCAATTACATAATTGAAACACATTAAACCAACATGCTGGCCCTTCTTTTCCCACGGTTTCTCCCTCTTCTCTAGGCCTCACGAGTTTGGCTAAGTGTTGAATGACCTCCTGATGTGCTTTGGCTCTAGCTCTGGTCGTTGGTCCAGTCCAGAATGTGACTAGCTGCTGTTGCTCCTCCTGCTTTTCTGAACTTGAAATACTCATCTCCTGGTTAGATGCACCTTTATCCCCTAGTACAGGTTCAATTAGCTCATCCTCCTCTGAGTCTCCTTCCTCCATCAGCTCCCCATCAGTATCACTCAGCTCCTCATCAGTAAGCTGCTCATCCATGGTCGTACCATCCCCTCCTCCTTTAAAAGGATTTGACCTCAAATCCAGCTCATCTGCAACATAAGGAATTAAATAAGAAACATTAAAAGTGGAGCTAATTGTATACTTCCCTTGGAGATCAATCTGATAAGCATTGTTATTGATTCTTCTCAACACTTTGAATGGACCATCCAGGCGCTTTATCAGCTTAGACTTCCTCTCACTAGGAAACATGTCTTTCCTCAAATGAATCCACACAAGATCTCCTGGTTCCAGCACCAACTCCTTGCGCCCCTTGTTCTTCTTGCGTGCATACACCATGGTTTGAGCCTCAATGTTCTTCTTTACCTGTTCATGCAAAGATCTAACAAACTCGGCCTTTTGATTGCCATCAAGGTTAGCTTGTTCTTTAAAAGGTAAAGCACACAAATCTAAAGGAGATAATGGATTGAATCCATACACAACCTGAAAAGGAGTTAGCTTAGTGGCAGAGTGCATTGACCTATTGTAAGCAAATTCTACATGAGGCAAACAGTCTTCCCAAGTCCTAATGTTCTTATTGATAATGGCACGCAGCAAAGCAGATAAAGTTCTATTGACTGCCTCAGTTTGTCCATCAGTTTGGGGATGACAAGTTGTAGAAAATAGCAATCTAGTTCCTAGTTTTCCCCACAAGGTTTTCCAAAAGTGACTCAAGAACTTGGTATCTCTATCTGACACTATTGTCCTAGGCATTCCATGCAACCTAACTACATCTCTAAAGAATAGTTCAGCTACCATGATTGCATCATCAGTTTTATGACAAGGAATAAAATGTGCCATCTTAGAGAACCTGTCAACAACCACAAAGATACTATCTCTACCTCTCTTTGTCCTAGGCAAGCGTAACACAAAATCCATAGAGATATCAACCCATGGATGTTCAGGAATGGGCAGGGGAGTATACAAACCTGTCGGCTGCACCTTTGACTTTGCCTGCTTGCATATCACACACTTAGAGAATACCTTCTCCACGTCCCTCTTCATCCCTGGCCAGTAGAAGTGGTCCTGAAGGGTGGCGAGTGTCTTCGCAATCCCAAAATGGCCCATTAGACCACCTCCATGAGCTTCCCTGACATATAACTCCCTCAAAGTACCACAAGGAATGCATAGGCGGTTATCATATAAAAGAAACCCTTTAAGCTGATAGTACTTGCCACTAGCATGTTTCTCAGTTTCCACATATACTTCCTTAAAGTCAGGATCATCAGCATAACAAGTTTTAAGGTGTTCAAATCCCAAGAGTTTGGTTTCCATAGAGGTTAAGAGAGCATACCTTCTGGAGAGTGCATCAGCAACTACATTCTCCTTACCTTGTTTGTAGTGGATGACATATGGAAAAGTTTCAATGAATTCAACCCACCTGGCATGCCTCCTGTTGAGTTTCTGTTGCCCTTTGAGGTGTTTAAGAGACTCATGATCTGTATGGATCACAAACTCCTTTGGCCAGAGGTAATGCTGCCACATCTGTAGAGCTCTCACCAGTGCATACAGTTCCTTATCATAAGTGGGATAGTTCAATGCAGCACCACTCAGTTTCTCACTGAAATAAGCAATGGGTCTCTTCTCCTGCATCCGCACAGCCCTAATACCTACTCCTGAAGCATCACACTCTATTTCAAAAGTTTTAAGAAAGTTAGGCAGCACAAGTAAAGGAGCAGTGGTTAGTCTTTCTTTCAACAATTGAAATGCCTCTTCCTGGTCAGAACCCCAAGTAAACCCCACACTCTTCTTGATAACCTCAGTCAATGGAGCAGCAATGGTACTAAAGTCTCTCACAAACCGCCGGTAAAACCCAGCAAGTCCATGAAAACTCCTGACCTCTCCAACAGACTTAGGTGTGGGCCAGCTCTTGATGGCTTTCACCTTCTCTTCATCAACTTTCAGGCCCTGAGAAGTCACAACAAAACCTAAAAAGACAAGGTTATCTGTCCCAAAGGAACACTTCTTGTAGTTAGCAAATAAACTTTCCTTTCTAAGCACATCAAGAACCTGCCTTAGGTGATCTCTGTGTTCATTCATGGTTTTACTATAGATAAGAATATCATCAAAATAGACAACCACAAATCGACCAATATAAGCTCTCAGGACATGGTTCATCAATCTCATGAATGTGCTAGGTGCATTTGTCAATCCAAAGGGCATAACTAACCATTCATACAATCCTAGTTTAGTTTTAAAAGCAGTTTTCCACTCATCTCCTTCTTTCATCCTAATCTGGTGGTATCCACTTTTCAAATCAATTTTAGAAAAGACACATGAACCATGTAACTCATCTAACATATCATCTAAACGAGGGTGATATATGGTGTTTTACACATCATTGTATATATGTTTTCTAATTGGTTTTCAAGTCTTTATCGAGTCTTTCTAGTCCTTTTCGAGTCATTACAGGTCTGGAGTTGCACTGGATGGGAGATGGACCTGCTGGAACAAAAGAAGCAGAAAACAGTGCAGTTTGGTGATTTTCACGCAGAACAGTCTGATGACTGTTCCCGATCAAGCGGAACAAGCAGACGGAGTGATCCCGCGGTTGTTCCCGACGAATAAGGAAAATACAACATCTCGGAATTTGCCCTAATTATCCTCTTTTTCTCTCTGGCCGCCTGTGGCTTTTGATATAACTTCTTTTTCTATTTTTCTACATCATACTACGCTACTTTTCATAGAGAAACAGACTCTAGAGCTTTTTACTTTGGGATTTACTTATTTGTAAAGGGAGAAGGATCTCTACACTCTTGAGAAGAATCCTGAACCCTATCTCTTTTATTTTATTGATTCAGCATGTTTTCTTCATCTGATATATCTGTGTTCTCAGTTGCTATGGCTGAGTAGTCGGCTAGCTTGTCTAGGGTTCTAGGGTGTTGATTTCGTGAGCTAAACATAGATAAGTGAATCCATTGATTGTCTTCATTCATAAATGTTCTTATTGCTTGCATTAAACTGGCCGCTTAATGTTAGATCATAGGTTTAACCTGTTCATTAACCGTGTAATAGGTTGCTAGATCTGTTTTGAATGAGCATTGCATCCCTAATCAGCGAAAGTAGATATTAGGGTGTTTTGTGAACCTATCGGACCTGATCTCTATTGCTTGCGATCGCTTCTCACCTCAACGACAGTTAGACAGTGAGATCGATCAGCATAGGGAGCAGTACTACGACAGTGGACTGTTCTACTTGAGTGATCCGAGTTCTAGACTGTTCTTATTAGCACTTGAATAATTGTTTAGCTCACAAGTTTTAACACCCGATGAGTAACCCTAGGCTGGCTTCTTTTTAATTTGCGAACTTTAATTAATCTTGTTACTTGTTTCTCACGAAACCTCAATCTCAAAACCCCATCATTGTTTTAGCTAAGTATTGATCCCATAGAAATAAAGTGTAATCGTTGGTCTCTGTGGATTCGATCCTAAAGTGCTACATCGACATACCATTCGATTGTGGTAGTGTGCACATTAGGTTAATTGGTGTGCGTGAACACGAATATCAATTTGGCGCCGTTGCCGGGGACCATCTTTTTACCTTTATTTTTCGGTTATTTATTTAGTCTAAGACCTCTAACTTGCTCTTTTCTCTTTGTTGCAGGAGATCGCAAGGTTTAGAAAATCAGAACAGACAACAGCCAAGGCCTACTGACACCACCATGGGTGATCACGGTCATCAGGATGATCTTGCTGCAGCAATGCAACTGATGCAACAACAGATGCTTCAGATGCAGCAGACCATCCAAGCTCAGGAAGCAGCTGCAGAACAATCTGCTCAACAGGCTGCTCTCGCGCGGCGGGAACAAGCAGCGCAGACTGTTCCAATCGGGGAGAGAAACCTTCCGCGGAACATTCCTACTACGCGTTCTGCCATTGTTCCTCCACTCTGCACCAGGCAGGACTTCGAGATCAAGCCTGCTCTGATTGATCTAGTGCAGAGAAAAGTGTTCTCTGGTCTCTCTGCAGAAATTCCAATGGAGCATATTGAGAATTTCGAAAAAGTCTGCAGTTTTACTCGTGCGAATGGTGTGCCACCAGACTACATCAAGTGCATGTTATTCCCATTCTCTCTTGATGGAAAAGCTGCACGGTGGTTGAACTCCCTCCCTACCGGCTCTCTCACTTCATGGGAACAGGTCCGATCAGCGTTCCTCAACCATTTCTACTCTAAGGCGAGAACAGCTGCATTGAGGAACAAGATCACTTCATTCAGACAGCTCCATGATGAGCCTTTTTGTGACGCATGGGAGCGCTTCAATGACTACCAGAGAGAATGCCCTCACCATGGATTTGATGATGATTACCTCCTGGGCATTTTCTATGATGGGGTGGACTGGAAATACCAAGGTGCTCTAAACTCTTCGAGCAATGGAGACTTCATGACTCAGACCACTGATGGAGCGCTCAAGCTGATTGAGAACATGGCAGCTAGCTCAGCCAATGAGAATCAGGAGAGCAACCGCTCCAAGGAAGTCAACAGTGTACACACCCAGAAAATTGATGAGCTGACAGCTAAGGTCGATCAGCTACTGCAGAACAACCAGGCACAAGGATCTGGGTATCAGAACACCACCCCGCAGAGCAATCAGCAAGCTGTTCCAGCCGCGAGTGCTCCAACTGCAGGGAACAGTCCGCCAGATGATCTGAAAAATCTGAACATTATGATGCAGCAGATGCTCCAGAGCCAGCAACTTCAAGTCAAGGCACTGAATCAGGTTACCACAGACATCAACACCGGGATGGACAGCATGTTCACCGAGCGGAATTCAAAATATGATACTGTGAGCAACCACATAAAGAAGATTGATGTTCAACTTGCTCAAACTGCTGAAACTGTTAAAAACAGCAAGAGATCATTCGTGGAAAAAGTGTGATGAATCCTAGGGTTGAGCACTGTAATGCAACCGAGCAGAGACGTGAGAAATCTGAGGAAAAACAAGCGGAACAACTGTTCGATGAGACTGTTCTGGGCGCAGAACAGAGAACAGTGCAGTCTGCTAGCTCTAGAGCGACTGCTCCCGCGACTGCTCCCGCGACTGCTCCCACTCCCGACGGATCTACTGATATTCCACCAGTGCGAGTCTATGTTCCTAAGGTTTCCTATCCGATTCCACCTAGACACCTGAAGGTGTTGCCTAAGGTTGATGACCCTGGAAAATTTGCTTTTCCATGTTCCATTGCTGGAGTAGAATTTGAGGAAGCTCTTTGTGACTCTGGATCTTGTGTGAATCTTGTCTCAAAGGCGATTGTAGACAAGTTGGGCATTGCTGATGTTGAGCCTTCTCAGGTGACTCTGACTTTTGCAAACTCTTCCAGAGCAGTTCCTTATGGCACTATTCGCAACCTTCCTGTCCAAGTTGGGGACTGTGTTCTCCATACTGAATTTCAGGTTGTTGAGATGAACAAGGATCATGAGATGCCCTTGATCTTAGGAAGGACATTTATGGCTACAGTAGGAGCAATCGTTGATATGCCTAATAAGAGAGTCTCCTTCTCCCACATCAACAAGAATGTCTTCTATCAGGCTGTTCCCACCAGATTTCAGAAACTATACGCCTCTTGCATCTCAGTGTTTAGTGGAGAAAAGCTGAAGGTTGTTCCAAGGAAGGAGCTTGGTAAAAACAGTGAGTTCAAGGAAGTCTTGAATGGAGATCCTCAAACTGATACCAAGAAACTCAGTAGGAATGCAAGGGTGAAAGAGAAAGTCCAGAAGAAAAGGATCAAAGGAGATCCTACTATGACTTTGACACCTCACTGGTGTGATGAGAAATTCATTGAGTATGAGGTAAAGTGCAAGGGTACCTCTAAACCTTTCTCTAAAGTCAGAGTTATTCTCACTGATGAGCTGCAAGAGAAAGGAAAAGCTGCTGTGAAAGGGTTGTTGAGCAGAGTTTTGAAGCTGAACATGTCTGATTGTGGAGCTTGTTTTGAAACAAGCCCTCGTGCTCAACCCGACTGATTCCTGTCACCAAGTCAAGCTAATGACTTTAACCAAGCGCTTGGTGGGAGGCAACCCACTGGTAAGTGTAAATATAACTTGGTTTTGTTTGTGTTTGCTTATTTTCGTTTTAGTTTATTGAGTTTCAAGTCAAAAAGAAGAAAAATTCGAGATACTTCGAAAAATTCTGGGTTGCAGAAACGGAGCTCCCTGTTCTGCAGGAGCCAAGAACAACCGCCCAGGTGAAAATCTGGCGACAGAACACCCAGAATTTTTCGGAGCACCCGCTCCAGGTAAGTATCTCGACCAAAAAAATTGTAAATTCTTGTTTTCACCTTCTCTATGATTTATTTTCACACCGAGACGTTGTGAAGTAAGTCTGGGGGAGGGTCTTCGTCGTTTACTAACTCGTTTCTTTCTTTTGTTTTTCTCTTGAGTCAGTTTGAGTCAGTTTTTAGGATCGAGTCAGTCAAAGTTTTGTGGGAATTAGGACCTTATTCTGTGTTGATCACTAACCACCTCGTGCTTTAGTTGTCTTATTCAGTGACCTTAGCAGTGGCGAAAGACACACATGTGGACCCGGAACACCCTGACATATCTCACTTGATTCTCCAGAAGTTCTCAGCCGATCAGGTTACACTGGGTAGACTTAACTCCAAATAACTTGAACCTAATCTTGACTGAAATTCTTCTTGTTATGGGCACTAGATCAGGGAAACGAGAACTACACTCAGAACTTCTTATTCTTTCTATCCATCTTGCTGTTCCTGAGTGGCTAGCTCATCTTTAGCTAGTTCCCACCCTGAACCTTAGCCTTTATTCCACCTTCATGCATTTGTTTTTCAGTGTTATATGTGCAGATATGTGCAAAAAGGTCGGAGAGGAAAGGATCGACGCAGCCTCTTACTCGTTACTGCTGCGCAGATTCAGCCAGAAGGAGAACAAGCAGATTAAGGGAGCAACCACTCCATAACCAATGAGCTGTTCAAGAACATGGGTGGAGAACCAGAATGATTTGAATCAAAACCACCAGTGGCATCCTTGACATCACATATTACTTCCTTCTTCGTCACCTCATCATCTCTTTTTGTACTTGTAAAAAAAAAAAAATTAATTAATTAAAAAAAAAAAAAAAAAAAATCTATCTTTCATTTTGTTTAGCATATGGTGATGGAGAAGGAGAAGAATTCAGGATACATGAGCCACTGGAAAGGTCGAGCAGAAGAGTGGGTATCAATATGAAGGGATGAGGAGCAGACAGATGAGCGGAGCAGTCTGATGATTGTTCTCGAACGAAAAGAACAGTCACTCCTGAGATAGCAAAACGAGTAAGGGGCTGTGGACATCAATGGAGCCGTCCTCTCACGACTATTTTGCGCGATATCCTGCATCCACTACGAAAAGTTGGTAGCCCCTAAACACTCTTTAGCTCCACCATAAAATTAGCCTGTTCCACACCTAGCCCGTCTACCCTGAATAGTGCCTGTGATGAGAAGCTCACACTGCTCTTAAATGAATGTAGGGAGTTCTGTCTCGATAGTGTTGCTTTTTCAGGTTTGAGATGTAGAGTATGGAGCCGATTTTCGAACAGCAGTCAGTGGGGTTCTGGTAAGGGTGTGTTGTCCTAATTTACTGGTTGTATGGTTCTTCGTGGTTAAGGTATGGTTGCTGAGAATAGGAGAGTTCCCACACTTTCAAACCTTTCTCCCTTTTCTTGATACTTGGTCTTGTTCGAGGACAAACAAGGATCTAAGTCTGGGGAATTGATATATGGTGTTTTACACATCATTGTATATATGTTTTCTAATTGGTTTTTAAGTCTTTATCGAGTCTTTCTAGTCCTTTTCGAGTCATTACAGGTCTGGAGTTGCACTGGATGGGAGATGGACCTGCTGGAACAAAAGAGGCAGAAAACAGTGCAGTTTGGTGATTTTCACGCAGAACAGTCTGATGACTAATCCCGATCAAGCGGAACAAGCAGACGGAGTGATCCCGCGGTTGTTCCCGACGAATAAGGAAAATACAACATCTCGGGATTTGCCCTAATTATCCTCTTTTTCTCTCTGGCCGCCTGTGGCTTTTGATATAACTTCTTTTTCTATTTTTCTACATCATACTACGCTACTTTTCATAGAGAAACAGACTCTAGAGCTTTTTACTTTGGGATTTACTTATTTGTAAAGGGAGAAGGATCTCTACACTCTTGAGAAGAATCCTGAACCCTATCTCTTTTATTTTATTGATTCTGCATGTTTTCTTCATCTGATATATCTGTGTTCTCAGTTGCTATGGCTGAGTAGTCGGCTAGCTTGTCTAGGGTTCTAGGGTGTTGATTTCGTGAGCTAAACATAGATAAGTGAATCCATTGATTGTCTTCATTCATAACTGTTCTTATTGCTTGCATTAAACTGGCCGCTTAATGTTAGATCATAGGTTTAACCTGTTCATTAACCGTGTAATAGGTTGCTAGATCTGTTTTGAATGAGCATTGCATCCCTAATCAGCGAAAGTAGATATTAGGGTGTTTTGTGAACCTATCGGACCTGATCTCTATTGCTTGCGATCGCTTCTCACCTCAACGACAGTTAGACGGTGAGATCGATCAGCATAGGGAGCAGTACTACGACAGTGGACTGTTCTACTTGAGTGATCCGAGTTCTAGACTGTTCTTATTAGCACTTGAATAATTGTTTAGCTCACAAGTTTTAACACCCGATGAGTAACCCTAGGCTGGCTTCTTTTTAATTTGCGAACTTTAATTAATCTTGTTACTTGTTTCTCACGAAACCTCAATCTCAAAACCCCATCATTGTTTTAGCTAAGTATTGATCCCATAGAAATAAAGTGTAATCGTTGGTCTCTGTGGATTCGATCCTAAAGTGCTACATCGACATACCATTCGATTGTGGTAGTGTGCACATTAGGTTAATTGGTGTGCGTGAACACGAATATCAGAGGGATAGGATGTCTGTACTTAACTGTGATGTTGTTAATGGCCCTACAATCAACACACATACGCCAGCTACCATCCTTCTTTGGCACCAGCAAGACTGGTACAGCACATGGACTCAAGCTCTCCCTGATGTGTCCCTTCTCCAAGAGTTCATTGATCTGCTTCTGAAGTTCCTTAGTCTCTACAGTGTTAGTCCTGTAAGCTGGCCGATTGGGTAAGGTAGCTCCTGGTACAAGATCAATCTGATGTTCAATGCCTCTGATGGGTGGCAATCCCACTGGATTATCTTCTGGGAAAACATCTTTGTAGTCCTGCAAAAGAGTTTCAATTTCTGGAGAAATAGACATTGCTTGATTAGTCTCAGTTAGTACACCCTTACAAAGCAATAAAACCAAAGCAGGTTGGCTAGCCAAAGCATTTTTAATATCTCCAGAAGTAGCCATTAAGTTAAGCTTACTTACCTGCTCAGCCTCCCTTACCAGTAAGGCCTTTGCTTCTTCTTTCCTACGCTTGAGGGTGATCTGATCTTCCTGGACCTCTTGTGGTGTTAAAGGTACCAGTGTGATTTGCTTTCCTCCTTGTAGAAAAGAATGCCTATTAGTGAAGCCATCATGAAGTGCTCTCTTGTCATACTGCCAAGGTCTTCCCAACAAGATGTGGCTGGAATCCATAGGTAACACATCACAAAGGATCTCATCTTGATACCTCCCAACAGAGAGGGGCACTTTCACTTGCTTGTTCATCTTCAACTCGCCTGTATCATTCAGCCATTGCAGCATATATGGGCGTGGGTGTTTTTGAACTGAGAGACCAAGCTTCTCCACCAGTGTCTCGCTAGCAGCATTGGTACTACTTCCTCCATCAATGGTCAAGCTGCAAACTTTATCCTTGATTAGACACCTTGTATGAAACAAGTTCTCCCTCTGCTCAGTTTCTTTGGATTTGGCTTGAACATTCAAAGCTCTCCTAGTAACCAGCATCTCTCCCTTAACAGGGTATTCTACATCCTCTTCATCAGATTCTCCCTCAGGCTTCTCATCCTCAGAAATAACCTCTCCATTATCTAGAACTATCATGATCTTCTTACTGGTGCATTCACTAGCATAATGGCCATATCCTTGACATCTGTAGCACTTGATGTTCCTGGTTCTGGATGGTGGAGTGGTTTCCTTGCCCTTGTCATCTCGGCTGGTTGTGGTACTGGTTGACCCACCACTCTCCTTTGGTCGGCTGTAGGCTTTATCATCCTTAGCATAAGATGATTTGGATGCAGAACTAGTAGGATAGCGAGTGTTACTTCTCCTCTTGTTCTGTTGTTCAATAAGAATAGCCTTGTGTACCATCTCTTCAAGAGTAGCATAGTCTTGCATCTCCAGCCTGTCTTGGATGTCCCTGTTTACTCCATCTAAAAACCGAGCCATAGTAGCTTCCACATCCTCATCAATTTTGGCTTTGATCATGAGTGTTTCCATCTCCTGGTGATACTCCTCCACACTCTTAGAGCCTTGAGTAAGTTTCCTGAGCTTCTTGTGGAGATCTCTGCCATAATGAGCAGGTACAAATCTAGCTCTCATAACCTCTTTCATCTCATGCCAAGAAGTTACTTGTTCATCACCATCTCTTCTCCTGATATTTGAAACATTCTGCCACCAGTTGATAGCATAGCCTTCAAATTCAGTAGCAGCAAGTCTCACTTTCCTCTCCTCAGTGAGCCTTTGACATTTGAAAACAGATTCAATCTTTTGCTCCCATTCCAGATAGACATCAGGATCAGCTTTTCCTTGGAAAGATGGTATCTTAAGCTTAAGATTTCCAAAGTGATCTTCTCCATAAGGGCGCCTGTTATTGGCTCTGAGAGGGCGTTCATCATCTGCATCTTCAGCCAACTCTTCTTGCTCATCAGCTACCACAGCAGGGGCTGCTCTCCTGGCACGTATGGGCTGTCTTGCAGCTACTTCACGAATCCCTCCTGCTCCAGCTACTCCAGCTGCACCTGCAAGTTCATTGTTAGGAGGAATAACATGAGCATATATTTGTTCAGCATGCCCTTGTAGTTGGCGTGTAACTTCAGCAATCATAGCTTGGAATTGCAACTGATCAAGAGCAATTCGCTGGACTGGCTCTCCTGCATTGTCTCCATCACGTCTCTCTTCAGCCATCTTCCTGCAACAAACTCTTAACAATGGGTTTGTTTAATAAACCCTCTCTCACTCAGTTTCCTGCCTGTGCTTGCTCCCTTACTTTCCCAAGAGTTCAGATTAGATCAAAGCTCAATCACCTAAGATCTAGCTACAACCTAAAGTGATTAGATAGAAAGTATTAAGAGATTTAGGCACCAGCTGGCTTTACCACCCTTAGCTGGATTTCTCTTCAGCTTATGTTTTTTTTTTTTTTTTTGATTTGGATCAGAGATCTCTTTTCTTTTTTTTTTTTGATTCAAGGGTTGGCCCAGCCGGCTTACAACAGATAGAAAGAAAAGAAGTGTTTGGTGGTGATAGATGGTTGACAGGAGCAGAGAACAAACCTAACCTCCAAGGGGCTCTGATACCACTTGGTGCGTCCCTTATAAGCTAGGAAGCTAGGATCTCTTGGATGGTATGGTTAAGAGGGTGATCAGGGAGGTTACTAACACTCCTTGGTCGATGGACTTCTCTTCAGAGCAGTGGAAGGCTCCAAAGATGTTTAGCTACTCTCTAGACGCAGGATAACCCTGTGTAGTGTCTGAGATGGATCACAGTAGATTACTCTACCCTAGGTGAAGGTTCAATGTTCTTAGGCTGAACAGAGAAAGCACAGAAGCAAGCAAGCAATTTGCTTAAGGTTTTTCTTTGATAAAATTGTCTAAGTTTCAACCAAAAGCGGCTACAAGCTTATAAAGCCAAAATATGTCGCCAAAATAAAACCCAAGACCTAACCAGAATGGTTTGATCTAATCCTAAACGAAATTGGTTTAAAATCCTAATTAAAATTGGTTTAAAATCCTAATCCTAACCCAAATTGGTTTAAATCAATTACATAATTGAAACACATTAAACCAACATGCTGGCCCTTCTTTTCCCACGGTTTCTCCCTCTTCTCTAGGCCTCACGAGTTTGGCTAAGTGTTGAATGACCTCCTGATGTGCTTTGGCTCTAGCTCTGGTCGTTGGTCCAGTCCAGAATGTGACTGGCTGCTGTTGCTCCTCCTGCTTCTCTGAACTTGAAATACTCATCTCCTGGTTAGATGCACCTTTATCCCCTAGTACAGGTTCAATTAGCTCATCCTCCTCTGAGTCTCCTTCCTCCATCAGCTCCCCATCAGTATCACTCAGCTCCTCATCAGTAAGCTGCTCATCCATGGTCGTACCAGAAGATATCCCACTTTCTATCCAGATGGAACCACTAATCAGTGGAAAATAACTAGGAAGTTGAATAAATATCATAAGTGTTGTGAGCAAGAAGATATCCCACCTTCTATCCAGATGATTCGAGATTAGCCTGTTAGGACATATGCCATTATCTTCATGATTCTTATCAAACCAGGATGAACCACGATCTAAGAAGCTTTATTTGAATCCACTAATCAGTGGAGAATAACCAGGAAGTTGAATAAATCTCACTGGAGTTGTGAGTAAGAAGATATCCCACTTTCTATCCAGATGATTCCAGATTAGCCTGTTCAGACATATGGCAATATCTTCATGATTCTTATCAAACCAGGATGAACCACGTTCTAAGAAGCTTTATTTGGAACCACTAATCAGTGGAGTATAACGAGGAAGTTGAATAAATCTCATAATTGTTGTGAGCAAGAAGATATCCCACGTTTTATCCAGATGATTCCAGATTAGCCTGTTCGGACATATGCCATTATCTTCATGATTCTTATCAAACCAGGATGAACCACGATCTAAGAAGATTTATTTGGAACCAATAATCAGTGGAGAATAACCAGTAAGTTGAATAAATCTCACAGGAGTCTTGAGTAAGAAGATATCCCACTTTCTATCCAGATGATTCCAGATTAGCCTGTTCGGACATATGGCATTATCTTCATGATTCTTATCAAACCAGGATGAACCACGATCTAAGAAGCTTTATTTGGAACCACTAATCAGTGGAGAATAACCAGGAAGTTGAATAAATCTCATAGGAGTTGTGAGTAAGAAGATATCCCACTTTCTATCCAGATGATTCCAGATTAGCCGGTTCGGACATATGGCAATATCTTCATGATTCTTATCAAACCAGGATGAACCACGATCTAAGAAGCTTTATTTGGAACCACTAATCAGTGGAGAATAACCAGGAAGTTGAATAAATCTCATAGGAGTTGTGAGTAATAGATATCCCACTTTCTATCCAGATGATTCCAGATTAGCCTGTTCAGACATCTGGCAATATCTTCATGATTCTTATCAAACCAGGATGAACCACGATCTAAGAAGCTTTATTTGGAACCACTAATCAGTGGAGAATAACCAGGAAGTTGAATAAATCTCATAGGAGCTGTGAGTAAGAAGACATCCCACTTTCTATCCAGATGATTCCAGGTAGCCTATTCGGACATATGGCAATATCTTCATGATTCTTATCAAACCAGGATGAACCACGATCTAAGAAGCTTTATTTAGAACCACTAATCAGTGGAGAATAACCAGGAAGTTGAATAAATCTCATAACTGTTGTGAGCAAGAAGATATCCCACCTTCTATCCAGATGATTCCAGATTAGCCTGTTCGGACATATGGCATTATCTTCATGATTCTTATCAAACGAAGATGAACCACGATCTAAGAAGCTTTATTTGGAACCACTAATCTGTGGAGAATTACCAGGAAGTTAAATAAATCTCATAGGAGTTGTGAGTAAGAAGATATCCCACTTTCTATCCAGATGGAACCACTAATCAGTGGAGAATAACTAGGAAGTTGAATAAATATCATAAGTGTTGTGAGCAAGAAGATATCCCACCTTCTATCCAGATGATACAAGATTAGCCTGTTAGGACATATGCCATTATCTTCATGATTCTTATCAAACCAGGATGAACCACGATCTAAGAAGCTTTATTTGGAACCACTAATCAGTGGAGAATAACCAGGAATTGAATAAATCTCATTGGAGTTGTTAGTAAGAAGATATCCCACTTTCTATCCAGATGATTCCAGATTAGCCTGTTCAGACATATGTCAATATATTCATGATTCTTATCAAACAAGGATGAACCACGATCTAAGAAGCTTTATTAGGAACCACTAATCAGTGGAGAATAACCAGGAAGTTGAATAAATCTCATAAGAGTTGTGAGTAAGAATATATCCCACTTTTTATCAGATGATTCTAGATTAGCCTGTTCGGACATATGACAATATCTTCATGATTCTTATCAAACCAGGATGAACCACGATCTAAGAAGCTTTATTTGGAACCACTAATCAGTGGAGAATAACCAGGAAGTTGAATAAATCTCATAGGAGTTGTGAGTAAGAAGATATCCCACTTTCTATCCAGATGATTCCAGATTAGCCTGTTCGGACATATGGCAATATCTTCATGATTCTTATCAAACCAGGATGAACCACGATCTAAGAAGCTTTATTTGGAACCACTAATCAGTGGAGAATAACCAGGAAGTTGAATAAATCTCATAGGAGTTGTGAGTAAGAAGATAGATATCCACTTTCTATCCAGATGATTCCAGATTAGCCTGTTCGGACATATGGCATTATCTTCATGATTCTTATCAAACCAGGATGAACCACGATCTAAGAAGCTTTATTTGGAACCACTAATCAGTGGAGAATAACCAGGAAGTTGAATAAATCTCATAGGAGTTGTGAGTAAGAAGATATCCCACTTTCTATCCAGATGATTCCAGATTAGCCTGTTCGGACATATGCCATTATCTTCATGATTCTTATCAAACCAGGATGAACCACGATCTAAGAAGCTTTATTTGGAACCACTAATCAGTGGAGAATAACCAGGAAGTTGAATAAATCTCATAGGAGTTGTGAGTAAGAAGATATCCCACTTTCTATCCAGATGATTCCAGATTAGCCTGTTCGGACATATGGCAATATCTTCATGATTCTTATCAAACCAGGATGAACCACGATCTAAGAAGCTTTATTTGGAACCACTAATCAGTGGAGAATAACCAGGAAGTTGAATAAATCTCATAGGAGTTGTGAGTAAGAAGATATCCCACCTTCTATCCAGATGATTCCAGATTAGCCTGTTCGGACATATGGCGTTATCTTCATGATTCTTATCAAAGAAGATGAACCACGATCTAAGAAGCTTTATTTGGAACCACTAATCAGTGGAGAATAACCAGGAAGTTAATAAATCTCATAGGGTTGTGAGTAAGAAGATATCCCACTTTCTATCCAGATGTAACCACTAATCAGTGGAGAATAACTAGGAAGTTGAATAAATCTCATAAGTGTTGTGAGTAAGAAGATATCCCACCTTCTATCCAGATGATTCCAGATTAGCCTGTTCGGACATATGCCATTATCTTCATGATTCTTATCAAACCAGGATGAACCACGATCTAAGAAGCTTTATTTGGAACCACTAATCAGTGGAGAATAACCAGGAAGTTGAATAAATCTCATAAGAGTTGTGAGTAAGAAGATATCCCACTTTCTATCCAGATGATTCCAGATTAGCCTGTTCGGACATATGGCAATATCTTCATGATTCTTATCAAACCAGGATGAACCACGATCTAAGAAGCTTTATTTGGAACCACTAATCAGTGGAGAATAACCAGGAAGTTGAATAAATCTCATAGGAGTTGTGAGTAAGAAGATATCCCACTTTCTATCCAGATGATTCCAGATTAGCCTGTTCGGACATATGGCAATATCTTCATGATTCTTATCAAACCAGGATGAACCACGATCTAAGAAGCTTTATTTGGAACCACTAATCAGTGGAGAATAACCAGGAAGTTGAATAAATCTCATAGGAGTTGTGAGTAAGAAGATATCCCACTTTCTATCCAGATGATTCCAGATTAGCCTGTTCGGACATATGGCAATATCTTCATGATTCTTATCAAACCAGGATGAACCACGATCTAAGAAGCTTTATTTGGAACCACTAATCAGTGGAGAATAACCAGGAAGTTGAATAAATCTCATAAGTGTTGTGAGCAAGAAGATATCCCACTTCTATCCAGATGATTCCAGATTAGCCTGTTCGGACATATGGCATTATCTTCATGATTCTTATCAAACCAGGATGAACCACGATCTAAGAAGCTTTATTTGGAACCACTAATCAGTGGAGAATAACCAGGAAGTTGAATAAATCTCATAGGAGTTGTGAGTAAGAAGATATCCCACTTTCCAGATGATTCCAGATTAGCCTGTTCGGACATATGGCAATATCTTCATGATTCTTATCAAACCAGGATGAACCACGATCTAAGAAGCTTTATTTGGAACCACTAATCAGTGGAGAATAACCAGGAAGTTGAATAAATCTCATAGGAGTTGTGAGTAAGAAGATATCCCACTTTCTATCCAGATGATTCCAGATTAGCCTGTTCGGACATATGCCATTATCTTCATGATTCTTATCAAACCAGGATGAACCACGATCTAAGAAGCTTGATTTGGAACCACTAATCAGTGGAGAATAACCAGGAAGTTGAATAAATCTCATAGGAGTTGTGAGTAAGAAGATATCCCACTTTCTATCCAGATGATTCCAGATTAGCCTGTTCGGACATATGGCAATATCTTCATGATTCTTATCAAACCAGGATGAACCACGATCTAAGAAGCTTTATTTGGAACCACTAATCAGTGGAGAATAACCAGGAAGTTGAATAAATCTCATAGGAGTTGTGAGTAAGAAGATATCCCACTTTCTATCCAGATGATTCCAGATTAGCCTGTTCGGACATATGGCAATATCTTCATGATTCTTATCAAACCAGGATGAACCACGATCTAAGAAGCTTTATTTGGAACCACTAATCAGTGGAGAATAACCAGGAAGTTGAATAAATCTCATAGGAGTTGTGAGTAAGAAGATATCCCACTTTCTATCCAGATGATTCCAGATTAGCCTGTTCGGACATATGACAATATCTTCATGATTCTTATCAAACCAGGATGAACCAATATGTAAGAAGCTTGATTGGGAACCACTAATCAGTGGAGAATAACCAGGAAGTTGAATAAATCTCATAGGAGTTGTGAGTAAGAAGATATCCCACTTTCTATCCAGATGATTCCAGATTAGCCTGTTCGGACATATGGCAATATCTTCATGATTCTTATCAAACCAGGATGAACAACGATCTAAGAAGCTTTATTTGGAACCACTAATCAGTGGAGAATAACCAGGAAGTTGAATAAATCTCATAGGAGTTTGTGAGTAAGAAGATATCCCACTTTCTATCCAGATGATTCCAGATTAGCCTGTTCGGACATATGGCAATATCTCATGATTCTTATCAAACCAGGATGAACCACGATCTAAGAAGCTTTATTTGGAACCACTAATCAGTGGAGAATAACCAGGAAGTTGAATAAATCTCATAGGAGTTGTGAGTAAGAAGATATCCCACTTCTATCAGATGATTCCAGATTAGCCTGTTCGGACATATGGCAATATCTTCATGATTCTTATCAAACCAGGATGAACCACGATCTAAGAAGCTTTATTTGGAACCACTAATCAGTGGAGAATAACCAGGAAGTTGAATAAATCTCATAGGAGTTGTGAGTAAGAAGATATCCCACTTTCTATCCAGATGATTCCAGATTAGCCTGTTCGGACATATGGCAATATCTTCATGATTCTTATCAAAACCAGGATGAACCAATATCTAAGAAGCTTGATTGGGAACCACTAATCAGTGGAGAATAACCAGGAAGTTGAATAAATCTCATAGGAGTTGTGAGTAATAGATATCCCACTTTCTATCAGATGATTCCAGATTAGCCTGTTTCGGACATATGACAATATCTTCATGATTCTTTCAAACCAGGATGAACAGATTGCCTGTTAGACAAATGGCAATATATCATGATTCTTATCAAACAAGGAATGAACCACGATCTAAGAAGCTTTATTGGAACCACTAATCAGTGGAGAATAACCAGGAAGTTGAATAAATCTCATAGGAGTTGTGAGTAAGAAGATATCCCACTTTCTATCCAGATGATTCCAAATTAGCCTGTTCGGACATATGACAATATCTTCATGATTCTTATCAAACCAGGATGAACCACGATCTAAGAAGCTTTATTTGGAACCACTAATCAGTGGAGAATAACCAGGAAGTTGAATAAATCTCATAGGAGTTGTGAGTAAGAAGATATCCCACTTCTATCCAGATGATTCCAGATTAGCCTGTTCGGACATATGGCAATATCTTCATGATTCTTATCAAACCAGGATGAACCACGATCTAAGAAGCTTTATTTGGAACCACTAATCAGTGGAGAAAACCAGGAAGTTGAATAAATCTCATAGGAGTTGTGAGTAAGAAGATATCCCACTTTCCAGATGATTCCAGATTAGCCTGTTCGGACATATGGCAATATCTTCATGATTCTTATCAAACCAGGATGAACCACGATCTAAGAAGCTTTATTTGGAACCACTAATCAGTGGAGAATAACCAGGAAGTTGAATAAATCTCATAGGAGTTGTGAGTAAGAAGATATCCCACTTTCTATCCAGATGATTCCAGATTAGCCTGTTCGGACATATGGCAATATCTTCATGATTCTTATCAAACCAGGATGAACCACGATCTAAGAAGCTTTATTGGGAACCACTAATCAGTGGAGAATAACCAGGAAGTTGAATAAATCTCATAGGAGTTTGTGAGTAAGAAGATATCCCACTTTCTATCCAGATGATTCCAGATTAGCCTGTTCGGACATATGGCAATATCTTCATGATTCTTATCAAACCAGGATGAACCACGATCTAAGAAGCTTTATTTGGACCACTAATCAGTGGAGAATAACCAGGAAGTTGAATAAATCTCATAGGAGTTGTGAGTAAGAAGATATCCCACTTTCTATTCCAGATGATTCCAGATTAGCCTGTTCGGACATATGCAATATCTTCATGATTCTTATCAAACCAGGATGAACCACGATCTAAGAAGCTTTATTTGGAACCACTAATCAGTGGAGAATAACCAGGAAGTTGAATAAATCTCATAGGAGTTGTGAGTAAGAAGATATCCACTTTTCCAGATGATTCCAGATTAGCCTGTTCGGACATATGGCAATATCTTCATGATTCTTATCAAACCAGGATGAACCACGATCTAAGAAGCTTTATTTGGAACCACTAATCAGTGGAGAATAACCAGGAAGTTGAATAAATTCATAGGAGTTGTGAGTAAGAAGATATCCCACTTTCTATCCAGATGATTCCAGATTAGCCTGTTCGGACATATGCCATTATCTTCATGATTCTTATCAAACCAGGATGAACCAATATCTAAGAAGCTTTATTGGGAACCACTAATCAGTGGAGAATAACCAGGAAGTTGAATAAATCTCATAGGAGTTGTGAGTAAGAAGATATCCCACTTTCTATCCAGATGATTCCAGATTAGCCTGTTCGGACATATGGCATTATCTTCATGATTCTTATCAAACCAGGATGAACCACGATCTAAGAAGCTTTATTTGGAACCACTAATCAGTGGAGAATAACCAGGAAGTTGAATAAATCTCATAAGAGTTGTGAGTAAGAAGATATCCCACTCTATCCAGATGATTCCAGATTAGCCTGTTCGGACATATGGCATTATCTTCATGATTCTTATCAAACCAGGATGAACCACGATCTAAGAAGCTTTATTTGGAACCACTAATCAGTGGAGAATTACCAGGAAGTTGAATAAATCTCATAGGAGTTTGTGAAGTAAGAAAGATATCCCACTTTCTATCAGATGTAACCACTAAATCAGTGAGAAATAACTAGGAAGTTGAATAAATCTCAATAAGTGTTGTGAGTAAGAAGATATCCCACTTCTATCCAGATGATTCCAGATTAGCCTGTTCGGACATATGCCATTATCTTCATGATTCTTATCAAACCAGGATGAACCACGATCTAAGAAGCTTTATTTGGAACCACTAATCAGTGGAGAATAACCAGGAAGTTGAATAAATCTCATAGGAGTTGTGAGTAAGAAGATATCCCACTTTCTATCCAGATGATTCCAGATTAGCCTGTTCGGACATATGGCAATATCTTCATGATTCTTATCAAACCAGGATGAACCACGATCTAAGAAGCTTTATTGGAACCACTAATCAGTGGAGAATAACCAGGAAGTTGAATAAATCTCATAGGAGTTGTGAGTAAGAAGATATCCCACTTTCTATCAGATGATTCCAGATTAGCCTGTTCGGACATATGCCAATATCTTCATGATTCTTATCAAACCAGGATGAACCACAATCTAAAGAAGCTTTATTTGGAACCACTAATCAGTGGAGAATAACCAGGAAGTTGAATAAATCTCATAGGAGTTGTGAGTAAGAAGATATCCCACTTTCTATCCAGATGATTCCAGATTAGCCTGTTCGGACATATGGCAATATCTTCATGATTCTTATCAAACCAGGATGAACCACGATCTAAGAAGCTTTATTTGGAAACCACTAATCAGTGGAGAATAACCAGGAAGTTGAATAAATCTCATAAGTTTGTGAGCAAGAAGATATCCCACTTCTATCCAGATGATTCCAGATTAGCCTGTTCGGACATATGGCATTATCTTCATGATTCTTATCAAACCAGGATGAACCACGATCTAAGAAGCTTATTTGGAACCACTAATCAGTGGAGAATAACCAGGAAGTTGAATAAATCTCATAGGAGTTGTGAGTAAGAAGATATCCCACTTTCTATCCAGATGATTCCAGATTAGCCTGTTTCGGACATATGGCAATATCTTCATGATTCTTATCAAACCAGGATGAACCACGATCTAAGAAGCTTTATTTGGAACCACTAATCAGTGAGAAATAACCAGGAAGTTGAATAAATCTCATAGAGTTGTGAGTAAGAAGATATCCCACTTTCTATCCAGATGATTCCAGATTAGCCTGTTCGGACATATGCCATTATCTTCATGATTCTTATCAAACCAGGATGAACCACGATCTAAGAAGCTTTATTGGGAACCACTAATCAGTGGAGAATAACCAGGAAGTTGAATAAATCTCATAGGAGTTGTGAGTAAGAAGATATCCCACTTTCTATCCAGATGATTCCAGATTAGCCTGTTCGGACATATGGCAATATCTTCATGATTCTTATCAAACCAGGATGAACCACGATCTAAGAAGCTTTATTTGGAACCACTAATCAGTGGAGAATAACCAGGAAGTTGAATAAATCTCATAGGAGTTGTGAGTAAGAAGATATCCCACTTTCTATCCAGATGATTCCAGATTAGCCTGTTCGGACATATGGCAATATCTTCATGATTCTTATCAAACCAGGATGAACCACGATCTAAGAAGCTTTATTTGGAACCACTAATCAGTGGAGAATAACCAGGAAGTTGAATAAATCTCATAGGAGTTGTGAGTAAGAAGATATCCCACTTTCTATCCAGATGATTCCAGATTAGCCTGTTCGGACATATGGCAATATCTTCATGATTCTTATCAAACCAGGATGAACCACGATCTAAGAAGCTTTATTTGGAACCACTAATCAGTGGAGAATAACCAGGAAGTTGAATAAATCTCATAGGAGTTGTGAGTAAGAAGATATCCCACTTTCTATCCAGATGATTCCAGATTAGCCTGTTCGGACATATGCCAATTATCTTCATGATTCTTATCAAACCAGGATGAACCACGATCTAAGAAGCTTTATTTGGAACCACTAATCAGTGGAGAATAACCAGGAAGTTGAATAAATCTCATAGGAGTTGTGAGTAAGAAGATATCCCACTTTCTATCCAGATGATTCCAGATTAGCCTGTTCGGACATATGGCAATATCTTCATGATTCTTATCAAACCAGGATGAACCACGATCTAAGAAGCTTTATTTGGAACCACTAATCAGTGGAGAATAACCAGGAAGTTGAATAAATCTCATAGGAGTTGTGAGTAAGAAGATATCCCACTTTCTATCCAGATGATTCCAGATTAGCCTGTTCGGACATATGGCATTATCTTCATGATTCTTATCAAACCAGGATGAACCACGATCTAAGAAGCTTTATTTGGAACCACTAATCAGTGGAGAATAACCAGGAAGTTGAATAAATCTCATAGGAGTTGTGAGTAAGAAGATATCCCACTTTCTATCCAGATGATTCCAGATTAGCCTGTTCGGACATATGGCAATATCTTCATGATTCTTATCAAACCAGGATGAACCACGATCTAAGAAGCTTTATTTGGAACCACTAATCAGTGGAGAATAACCAGGAAGTTGAATAAATCTCATAGGAGTTGTGAGTAAGAAGATATCCCACTTTCTATCCAGATGATTCCAGATTAGCCTGTTCGGACATATGGCAATATCTTCATGATTCTTATCAAACCAGGATGAACCACGATCTAAGAAGCTTTATTTGGAACCACTAATCAGTGGAGAATAACCAGGAAGTTGAATAAATCTCATAGAGTTGTGAGTAAGAAGATATCCCACTTTCTATCCAGATGATTCCAGATTAGCCTGTTCGGACATATGCCATTATCTTCATGATTCTTATCAACAGGATGAACCACGATCTAAGAAGCTTTATTTGGAACCACTAATCAGTGGAGAATAACCAGGAAGTTGAATAAATCTCATAAGAGTTGTGAGTAAGAAGATATCCCACCTCTATCCAGATGATTCCAGATTAGCCTGTTCGGACATATGGCATATCTTCATGATTCTTATCAAACCAGGATGAACCACGATCTAAGAAGCTTTATTTGGAACCACTAATCAGTGGAGAATAACCAGGAAGTTGAATAAATCTCATAGGAGTTGTGAGTAAGAAGATATCCCACTTTCTATCCAGATGATTCCAGATTAGCCTGTTCGGACATATGCCATATCTTCATGATTCTTATCAAACCAGGATGAACCACGATCTAAGAAGCTTATTTGGAACCACTAATCAGTGGAGAATAACCAGGAAAGTTGAATAAATCTCATAGGAGTTGTGAGTAAGAAGATATCCCACTTTCTATCCAGATGATTCCAGATTAGCCTGTTCGGACATATGGCAATATCTTCATGATTCTTATCAACCAGGATGAACCACGATCTAAGAAGCTTTATTTGGAACCACTAATCAGTGGAGAATAACCAGGAAGTTGAAATCTCATAGGAGTTGTGAAGTAAGAAGATATCCCACTTTCTATCCAGATGATTCCAGATTAGCCTGTTCGGACATATGCAATATCTTCATGATTCTTATCAACCAGGATGAACCAATATCTAAGAAGCTTTATTTGGAACCACTAATCAGTGGAGAATAACCAGGAAGTTGAATAAATCTCATAGGAGTTGTGAGTAAGAAGATATCCACTTCTATCCTCAGATGATTCCAGATTAGCTGTTGAGCAACATATGGCCATTATCTTCATGATTTCTTATCAACCGGATGAACCACGATCGAAGAAGC
>NW_026616096.1:0-30534 GCF_000801105.2 Raphanus sativus
AGTCAAGGCCCATTATAAACACCTGATAAATCTCATTGATCTTGGAAACAGAGATTTTATTTCCTGATCAGTAAAAAAACAGAAGAAATCTTCCAGACCTTATTGAACAAGAGTTGCTCAAACAAAAAAAGATACTGAACAAGAAAATGACTTGATAAAATGGGAGCGTAGTGTATTGGGAAAAATAAACAATAAATGTGGGTAACGACACAAATAGTTGGTATCAGTATGCCAATACAAGAGCTAAAAAGTCTTTAAGTATATATATCTGTAGACGCATTGCTTAGTATATACTGTTTTTTAATAAATGGTAATAATAACCTGTGAGTTCGTATGGGGAGTATACTGTGTTCTGGTTTTTGGGGTCTTTGTTGTTGTTGTTGATTGCTCACTGCTCAAGGAACCATTCCAGGCTCTGTATATAGAAACACTAGTTTAGAACTCCTTCCATAACCCTCTTAGTGGGAGAATATAAGAGGTCCGATATTATGAGAGTGATGTTTAAAATATACCTTGACGCATTCATGCAGGTCGTTATCTTTTGTTCTAACATGAACCTGCAGAAGGAGAGAAAAAGAGGTTTGGGATTGAAATCATTTTGTATATTCTTGAAATCAAAAAGTATTTAAGTAGTGTTGAAGAGACTGGTACCTTTACCACTCGTTGGTAGGCTGAGATTTTGTTGTGTTTGATGCACGCAAGAACTACGAGCCCGGCTGCTACACTCGAGGGCCAAAAACAGAGTTGAGTGTGATCGGCAAGTGAGGTAACGGCAAAGGATTTGGCTACCCTTTCAACTTCTGGATTGGCTCGAGCAGCTTTTAGGTAAAACCTGAGAAGTATAAATGATTCAGTTATTATGTATATTTCAGTGTGCATGTGTCTTGGAACAGAAAATATAAAGTAACAGAGGTTTTTACCATAAGAAGTTAAAGATTGTGGGTGAGAAGCATTTGAAGTTGAGAACTTCTTGAATCAGCCACTCCATTGCCACCACTTCATGACGGCTATACTTTAGGTTCTCAATGTAGAAGTTCCTTTTCCGTATGCTAAATAAATGTAGGAAGTATCAAGTGAGCATCTGAAGGAAACTGAACTATTGATATGTGTCACTTAAAAAGGGTTTTGCAGTAAAGAGCTTTCTAGAAACAGAATTCAATATTTGACATACATGACTATATAAGATTTGTATCTAGACTCTTAACCTATTATTAGTGAGTGATAGTTTCTTGAAATAGTCCTCATCTTTATTCATGTTCAAAACATTTATCTAATGAACACTGGAAGTCAGCATAATGAAGATGGATAGTGGTTTGTAAGTTGTACCTATTGTAAAGTTGGTTTTCTTCAATCCTGGTGGCCAGAGTAAGACTCGCAATCCCGACTAGCACTAGAGTCCTCTCGCTGATGAAGGATCCTTTGCTCAAGAATCGATCCAGCAGACTAACTCCTAGAAACAAGGTCTCTTGCTGAAACCCCATGTCAGAACATTGCTGCGTATAGTCAGAGAGAAGACAATAATCGGCAACAAAAAGATTACCATATCAGTCTACATATATAAATAAACCATATAAGATTTAGAGATGAGCTGTAGATTTCCTCAGGCTAAAACACCTTATAAGCCAGCAACAGCAACAAGATCTTAGAATACTACGTTCCAAACATCACTTTCCTTTACAACCATTTCCTAACTGATGTATATATTTTCTGAGCATCGACATTCAGAGTTCACTAGTTATATAAATCATTCGCCATATGTAGAAAAAAATGATAAAAATGTTCACCTCCACAATCCATTGAACCATGATCAAGCGTAGACGAGGGATGAAATCAGAATGGTCCATCCTGGAGCAGTAAGCCTTAGCAGAGTCACGCAAATACGCATGGCTTCTCTCTCTTTCCCTCAGCATTTGGTAGCTCTCTTCCACCTCTTCATCTTCAAACCTTACCAGCTAAAACCAAAACAGTATATTCAAGATTCATTCCATAAATAGAATATCAGATTCAAAATGCTCAGATCAATTTTAGACTAACAAATCGAGTCAAACTCCAAGCAATTAGCACTTACTTGAGACTGAATTTCACGGTTCTGATCATGGCGAGAAGATTCGAAACCGTTGGGAACAGTGGATCTGCAGAACTGTTCCTTGTACTGAAGGTAGAGAGAGCGAGAAAGCGATATAGGAGAGCCAGAGCTAGATTTCTCAGAGAATTCGCTGCCGGAATCGGAAAACAACGACGGAGTGTAATCCGATGAATCTAGGACGGAACTCTGTGAAAATATCTCCGATAACTCGTCCTCGTAATAGTCGGAAACATCTTCGCCGGAGAACGTCTCCGTGCAAGCGAGATCGGAGACTGTCTCAACAACCTCCGGCTTCAGTTCCACGAATCCGCTCGGTTTGGAGATTTCAGTTTCTTCGTTATCGCCTCCGAGCTTCGAGCAAGAGGACACCACTGCCGAAACGAACGAAACGACGTCGCTCTCCTTGTTATTATCTGACACGAAATTCGAATTCAGGCTATCGGAGACATGCTCGGCGAAGGTCACGTCGGATCGCGTGAAGGACGATTCGCTTACTTCAATCTCATCATCTCCGTCCTTCTCCTTGGTTAGTTTAGAGTATGATCTAGTGATCCTCCGAAACTTCGGATCAGCAGCAATCGTCGTCACAGGTCTAGAAACTTCTTCCTCTTCGATTCGATTCTTCTCGACTCTGCTAGAACCGCATGAAACACTGTCGTCGACTGCGGAGAACAAATTGGAGCAGGAGTCGACGGAGGCAGCGGATACTCCTCCTGTTTCCTTGCCACATAGAGGTGGATGGGCGGTGACTGGAGAGATCTGAGCTCTCTTCCGGCGCGAAGGAATCGACCGAGCCTTCTTCCCGGCCGGGAACGGCGTCGGCTCAGCCTTGCGCTTTGAAATCCTCGACGCGATCTCCTTCATCATCCTTTGACACGAAAACTTCCCACGAAGATATTTTGAAATTCGAAAATGGAAATTCGTTTCTGTTCGTTAGAGACTAGAGAGAGAGAGTGTGATGCAGTTATGGAAGTTGTAGCGAGAGGGATGGTGGAGAGTGAGAGAGGCTTTAATACCCTGCGGAAAGGTCCACGTGAACGTCCCTGTGGTCGCAAATCGCAACCATGGACGCTAGTCAATCTATATCAGCGTTTGCGTTTGTATTTATGTGCACAATCGCAAATAGCTTAAAACATGCGGTTTGTTAATTACTTCAACTTGTTGGTATATATAAATTAACGTCACGCGTTTATCAGCGGTCTAATATTTTTTCTTGGATAATATGATAATATCACATGCAATCATGCAAAGACCCATTAACCAAGCCGGTACCGGTTCGAGGCGAATATTAGCAAGGCTCAAGAGTGGTGAATGATTTATTCGAGAAATAACTTGATTAACGAAAAGTAACAAAACTGGCCAAATAGGGAAACAAAAGAAACTCAAAACAAAGAAAACTGAGATAAGTTCTTGGCTCAAATCTGATAAACAGATCTCATGTGAAGAATCAGGTGAGAGTGAGGGATTTGAAATCAGAGAAGCATCTCAGCAATTTGAACAGCGTTTAGAGCAGCTCCTTTGCGTATTTGATCTCCACAAACGAATATGTCCAGCCTGAAAAATTCACAAAGTTAATAGACTTTTAACTTAATGGGAAGAACTCATTTGATCTTAAATTCAATAGAAACGAGTGAGACATTACCCGAAATTGCCATCTTGGGACACGTCTCGCCTGATCCTACCAACTGCTACATCGTCTTTGTTAGAGACATCAAGTGGAGTAGGGAAGGTGTTAGAGGCACGGTCGTCTATAATGTAAACTCCAGGTGCTTTTCTCAACAGCTCCCTTGCTGTGTTCTGTTATAGTACAATTACAAACAAGAACATGATCACAAGTTTCGTTTTTTTTTTGTCTCGTAAGAAGAATCCTAGGCTCTAAAATATGCTAGCAGAACAAGTCCAAGTAATAACTTCAGGGTGGTTTAACTATGCAATTGCCTCACGAACTAACCAAGTCTATGAAAGCTGATAAAAGGGTGTATATGATTCCTCGGAAAAGAACTTAAAAATTTGCCTATAGCATGCCGTTTCAGCCATGATTCAAATTGGCATTCCCTAGGAAGAACTACGAATAACACATTTAGTAGAAAACGAGTTTGAAGTTGTATTATTACTACCTCATCGAGGGGATTCTCAAACTGTAGATTCACACTCTCTGCATGAGCACGCATAACCGGAACACGTATACACGTCGCTGTTACTTTTACTTCTGTGTCATTCTGCCAAGAGCAAGCAAGGTAAAAAGCCTCTTAACACAACAAACATATCGAATTAAATAAATAGAAAAACAGCTCTCCAAATAACCACTCACCCAAATCTTCCTCGTCTCTTTCACAAGTTTCATCTCCTCTTCGTTGTAACCGTTCTCAGTAACGGGAGCATTGTGCGAAAACAAGTTAAATGCATACTGTAGAAAGACAACAAAATTAATCAAAAAGTAATCCAAGAATCAGAACACTAAACCACCATTTGGAAAATCGACTATTCATTCACCTGCTGACTGAAGATGTTACAAGTCGGAGGTTTACCGGCTAAAACCTCGCGAGTCTGCTGCACAAGCTCTTCCATAGCTGCAGCACCTGCACCACTAGCTGCTTGATACGTACTAACCACCATCCTCTTCACCTGTTATAATAACAACCAATAAAACATTACTCACAAAACGCAGATTTAAAACTCTGAAGCAAAAAAAAAAAATCGAAACCTTAGCGTGATGATGAAGAGGCGTAACGGCCATCAAGCAGATAATGGTGGAGCAATTAGGGTTCGCAATCAACGCCCCTTTACCATTTCCCACTTTAATCCCTCGCATCGCCTCTGGATTCACTTCCGGGATCACCAGCGGGACTCCCTCGACCATTCGAAACGCCGAGCTGTTGTCGACGACTATCGTCCCTCTCTCCGCCGCGCGTGGCCCGAACTCCTTGCTTATGGATCCGCCGGCGCTGAACAGCGCGATATCCACGCCGTCGAAGCTCTCCGCCCTGAGCTCTTCGACGGTGTACTCGCGGCCGTCGAAGGCGACGCGTTTCCCCGCGGAGCGTTTCGACGCGAGCATCTTGACGGAGCTGTAGGGGAAGTCTCGATCGGATAGGACGGAGAGGAATTCCTGTCCCACGGCGCCTGTGACGCCGACGACGGCGAGAGAGGGCGCGGATTCCTGGAGAGACATTTTGACCCTTGCGGAGAAGGCTCTTGGTTTGGGCCTGAGAGGGAGTCTGGAGAGGAAAGGAGTCTGTGGGGTGTGGTGAGCGAGAGTCGCCATTGTCGCCGTCGTGAGGAGGAGGATGAAGAAGAAGTGAGACTGAGGTTTAGGTGGCGGCCGATAATCAAGAGTGTGGGTCAGTGTGTGTAATCAAAATATTAAATCATCTCCATAATCCAGAACAGCAGGCCTTTTCAGTCTAAGGATTTTGAACGACAGGCTTTTTACTAACTCTGAGACACTGGAAACAGCAAGATGTTTGACAGTAGTAAGCAAAAAACCATCATCTACCAGATTGGGTATATCCACACAACTTTCTCATGTGTTTCATTGCTTCTTTTGGAAAGTTTTAAGTAGTTGAAAAGTTTTAACAAAAGGTTTCTCCTGATCATGACGGATGTGGATTAAGATTTTAATATTTAAATCCTCCCACAAATTAACAAAGAAGCACTGTTGTTAACATTCCTGGAGCAGCCTGAGGAAGAACAATTGATAATGACTTAATCGTTCTAAAACAGTACTCAAGAATCGAAGATACACACCAAAAAGTAGGAGATAGACATCAGCGACCGAATACAATATGAGTTAACGTGTGTGCACGTGCAGCAATGGATTGAAGGTTAGAACTTCCAACATATCTAGTAATAATACAGTAGTGCTCACACGAGCAAAAGGAATTAAAGATATAAAGAATATTCCTTTTGATCACACCTTACTTCCAAGCCACAGCATCGATGTCATCTCTTGCTTGTTTGTAAAGCTCGAGCCGTTTGGCTAAGGTTCCTCTTCGTTCCATTAGTTGTGGGTCTTCGTCCAACATCCCCCCAAGCTTCTCCTTCTGCACCCATTTATTTTATTGAAATCATTAGAAAGTGCTCTCCACTCTTTAATACGAAAGGGTAATTTTATATTGTTTTACCTCTTTCCTGCCGACTTGAGCGTAGAAGAAGTTGAGGAGCGATCTCTTAGCTTCTCTAACTTGGCAGTAAACAACAGCTTTGGGAAGAGAGATTCTCAATGTATCACAGACCATATTTATGTACGCACTCACGTTGGATCCTGAGATAAATTAATTCATGGTCAAGACACATTTGATATGTCTCATTCGTAGTAAGGGTGAACCAGAGACACGTACCGATCTTTCTGAAGTGATTATCGGAGTGGATGTCGGCGTTTTGTGGTGGGGCATTTTTCGGGTTTGGTTTCTCTTTCTCGGGTTCAAGGTGAAGTTTTCTGAAGAACTCAACCGTGAGGTAGCTTGATTCCATGTCCACCAGACGCAGAACCGTTTTCCTGCTTTCGTCTCTGAATCTTTCGAGAGCTTCGTTTGCAGCAGCTGCTATGTCACTTGCTAGAGTTGGGAACCGCTTCAGCTCCTGATAGAAATAACAAAAACGGGTTTTAGGATTGAAACATAACGTACAGGAGAAGTTCTCTCGACAGAAGACCTCTTCTCACCTCTGTTTCTGAAATCGACTTTCTGACCAGCTCTTTCAGTACAAAATGCACCTAGGAGATATCAAATAGGAGTTAAAAATATTGACAATTTATTAGAAATTAAGCCTCACAAGTGTTTGACCAAAACGAGAGAGTCTCATAGGTACTGAAATGTAGTAAAGACTCGGAAGCATACTGCATCGACGGTGGCTTCTGCTGGTCCTTTGAAATAGCTAATGGAACCATCAATGAGCCTTCTGTATCCTTGTTCAGGAGCAATAAGATGTGGCTGGTAACCATCTGCTTCTGAAACAACCTTCTGAACATTTCTGGTAGAGAGATGTCGATCAAAGGGAAGTTTCTTTAAGGCTGCTGGTAATTGATGGTCAAAAACTCCATAGATCCGGTCTCCACCAGGTCGTCTGATACAAATAACAATCTATATATGAGAAAACTGACTTTGACAGACTTAAATCGTCAAATAATGTGAAGTTTCTTTTGACAAACATCTATTGACTATGGAGATGGTCATCACTGTATGAACTTTACTAACACTGCACATCCTTAGTCTAAAAAATGAGCAGAGTTAAAAATAAGTAAAAGACTGAAGCATTTTTGGCAGCATATTACTCTTCAAAGGCATTGTCTTTCAAACCATTCCTAGACTCCAAATTGATATTCGCAATGTAATAGTACAGACAGAGCAATATCGACTAAGAAGCAGAATAACTAGATCGCTTACCCTCCATCCAAGTGCTCTTTAAAGACACGGTCAAATGCCCGACAGAGTTCCAAAATGGTGTAAAGTCGGGCCTGAAATAATAATGGTGAGTAACTATCCATTTGATTCTGATGCAACCCTGAATAGCGACTACATAATGGTTTAAGAACTTACCCCTGAATCTACAGCGATGGGTCTCCCAATCCTGTCCAGCTCTGCATTTATCTCATCGATGCTTTTGTTGATTAAAGCAACAATACTGGGGATTTTCTGCCTGATGACAGTCTCTAAGTGCTGACAGAGAGGAATAAAAAAGCGCAAGTTGGATGTAAGTCAACACTATGCATTAAAGCTTTGGTGTCAATGAAGTCCAAGTAGGTAAATCATGAGGGTACCTGAGACAAGAGTTTTGCTAGATATTCTGATCCCATTCTACTGGCCAAATGCCCGTATTCAGGGCTTGTTTCAAAATATTCACGCTCTTTCCTACGCGCAGCAATCATATCGACTCTCTTATTGATATCAGCCTGTGAACGATTCACAATTCCGACCCAGGGATGTTGCAAACGGTATGACCTTCCCTCAAGAACCTTCATCAAATACGAGAGGAGGTGTCAGAATAATTTTAAAAAGTAACTGATTTATCTGAGACCCCAAGCTGCAGGCCTCGAAAAAGATCCTTACATCTAGACAATCAGTTCCTTTATCCATGATATCAAGCTTGGTTGCCACTCCAAATGTCCTTTCACCTACAGTAATATACTAGAAAGTCTTAGAAAAATGTTTTGGGGAGTGAAAAGTCACTACTTATTAGATACTAAGAAACTACATATAAATAGTACCTGTAGGATCAACTTCTCTAGCAAGTTTTATTGCGTCTGAGGTAGCAATATCTTGATTAGCTGGAGAAATAGCCAATATGATGCAATTTGGCTGCAGATCAAACATGATATCATATTATAAGCAACATTATAGAGAAAGGGTTTGATCTTTCGTATCACTTTCATATCTGATGGATTAAAACATATCAGTGTGCGAGGATGACCAAATGCATACTTTAGTTCAACTTGGTTGGAATAAATGAAACTTTCAAACTGACCTTCTCAACATAAGAGCGGACCATATTTTCAATGTCCTGGACGATACTATCCGGTTGTCCCTCTGCAAGAGTAACGTTCATGTCAGTGATAAATTTAAGCAAAAGGTAAAGGAAACAAGAACCAGTGATATGACGAATCAAACTCTTACCTACAGCAACCTTGGTCAACCCCGGAAGATCTATGAGCGTCAGATTAACAACTGCAGAGAAGAGTGTAAAGTGAGATACCAAAGACACATGAAGGAGGACGCAGCAAAAGTTAAAACTTTAAAATCTAATCCTACTACAACTCATCGCTGCTTAGTATCAGCAACATAAAAATTATACTGTGTTGGTCTTCTAACCATTAGGAGAATAAATGCTGAGCTGAATCGGTTTGTTTGAGATTTGTTTGGACTTCCCAGTAATACGATCAGTTTCATCCTCGATTTCCTTACGCACAGCAGCTGGAAATAGAAGAATATTTATCAGCCCTAACGTTACCTTTCAGAATCTCATAGGTTTCACATCCAGCAGTAAGCTTTCATATTGAATAAAGAGCAATGGCCCCCATGAAAGATTCAATCAACCTACCAAAATCAGTAAACCTCTTCCTAGGATCATGAAGAAACTCGGCATACTCTGTTGTTCCTTCATCGGTCTTATGAAGCTGCAACACCAATGGCCTTCTCGTAACAATACCTGATTTAATCAAATGTTACCAAATCAGATAGGCACTTCCACAGGAACATCAATGAAACACTATTCAACAAGGCTCAGTCACGTGGAAGCAAGTGTATAGGTTCTTCCAAGCACAAAACCAAATTTACATAGCGAGAATGTATTTACCAGATCCACGAGGTAGAAAATCTCTTCCTACGACACTTTCCAGAACTGAAGATTTCCCGGAGCTCTGATTTTCACAACACCAAAGCAAATCCAAAACGTTATAAATTATAGTTGAGATCGGATCTAGATCGGATTATAGAGAGAGTTCAAACCTGGCCACCAACGACAGCGACGGTTGGGAGAGCTTCCCAAAGCGACATTCCTTCACCGCCGTGATCTCCGAGGACAGTGCAAGCTCTCTGGATTTTGTTAATCAGACCTATCAAACTCTTCATCGTCGCCATTTCTTTTCGTGGAAGAGAGAAACCTCGCAGCGCCGCTCAGATCTATAGATCCAACGAAGCTTAGTTGCGGACGTTCGGATTCGAAACGTCCAACGAGTAGATTCGAGGCGGTAGGTGAGATTTGATGAATAGATCGAAAAGAGGGAAGCAAATCGATGGAGCAGAGAACCGGTAAAATGGAGCAAGAAAAAAAAAGTAGGGCCCTACGCATTCAAATTTAGAGATACTTTTGATTCGAAAGTGAAAATCAAATCAAATCAAATCACTCGTCCCGGGATACGCGTACCGGTTTGATGATATGAAGCCGGTTCAGTTTATTTATGCTTGGTTTAAGTTATGTCTACTTTTCCTTTTCTTATTTTTGTTAGTTGGGCCAATTATAGTGCAAATAAGGTTACTTCGACAACTAGCCCAGTTCCTACTATTTCGATTTGGGTATCTTATGTTTAAAAATTGGACTTGAGATTAGCGGGATGAGCCGGCCCGTGCAGTAGTGCAACGCATGGGCGACTCGCGAAAGCCCAGATAGCAAGCTATCTTAGTGGGCTTTCTCCCTTAAAAAATAAAGTTAATATCGTGTGGTCCGATGGACCACATATCAGATATTAAACTGATAAGAACAGATACTACACTTGATCTTAGCCAAAAGGCCGAGAAAGGTATGAATTGCTATGAAACCTGGCCTCTTCTTTTATAGTACCTCGCATGCCTTCCAAACTTATTTTGTTAGCGATGTGGGACTGTGAGAGAGTAAATAAAACAAAACACTCTTTCTCGTCCAGCAGGTTTACACGACACATGAACCGACAAGAGTCTTAAACCTAAGCCAAATAAGCGACCATGTACATTCTCGATCACTTTTTTATGCAATGCGATTCCACAGAGACAATTATGGATGTTTAAAAAAAACTGTTCATCCTCATTGGATGTTATTGTATGTTAAGCAATTACAGATTGTGTATTTCTCTGTTCTATAACGTTACAAGAAAGCTGCTAAACCCCTACAAAGTGAATCAGAAATATGGACTTAAGATCAGACTCGTCAAGCTTTTTGAAACCTGTGTATACACTCTCTCCCGTCTTCGTCGGTGGCAAAGTCAGTCTCCTAACATCTGTCATGTAATCCTCTATCATAAAAACAAAATAATATCTGACAACATCGATTATATACTAGTGATTGCATTCTTTGATCATCCTTTCGAATTCTGACGTCCTAGCGTTTCCGGGTCGGGTCTGTTTCGTTTAAAACTGGCGTCGAGTTGAGCAAGAAAGCGTTTGCTTCAAAAGTGTTGATGCTAATGGGCCTTAACAAACCTAATATGAGCTTTGGGTTTGAGATTAATTATGATGATTCAAGAAATTTAATTTGGTTAAATCTATGATTTTGTTTTGGGGTATAAATTTCATACAAATTGCATGAAAACAATTAACCACACACACAAAAAACAAAAAAAAAATGTGTATTGGTCATATAAGCTTTTGTTTTGGGGTATAAATTAACCACACACACAAAAAAAAAAAATGTTTTGGTCATATAAGCTTTTGTTTTGGGGTATAAATTTTATACAAATTGCATGAAACTGATACTACTTATTTAAATAATAGCTTATGCTAATGCTTTCGAAATTTTAAGTTAAGTTACAACATGTTTCCATAACGAATATCTTATTTGCAAACACATCAATTTTAATTATTATTTTTTGCTAAGACACATCAAATTCGTTGTTTATTTCTAACATATATTCGACTTCAAATGAATCTGATGTATTTTCTTAATTTTCATACACTCTATAAAATTCTAAAATCATAAAATTACTTCTCTCTGAACTATATGTATGTTGTATGTTCTTGTTTTGTTAGAGTATCAGACGCTATAGGTTAGTGGTGGCTAAAGTTTTCCTATCTTTTAAATTTCGTAGGAAATTTTGTACATCAGCCAGAAACACAACTGATTTTGTTTTGTATAACAAAAATATAGGATTCCAAATGTCACGGATTTGAAATCGCTCATTGTCACAACTATTAACAAATTAACACGAGATCGGCAGAACCATCGTAAATGACAACATCGCCTAAAGTAACCCTACCAAGGTGAAAAAGAGATTCATATAATGTAATTACCAATCAAATCCTGTATAATACTATATAATATGTAAAGTCGGCTACCTCCCCACTACATCGTATACACACTCATTTTATGAAGAAAGTGGCATTCTAATTGGACTTTTCTTCTTGAGAAACATGGCGTGAGTCGTCTGCTAAAACGATGGTGGCATATTTTTCCTATATATGAATGTTCTGCTTAAAATGCTAGATTTTCGTGTATAACTCAAACAGCTTAAATGTTTAGTGTCAGAACGATAATATTCTCTCAAGACTATACAAAGTAAGAAAAATAATTCCACTGATTCGAGTCATGTATGGTTCTCTTAATTAAACACCACACTAGAATGAGTATACTCTAAATAAAAATATACACAATAACAAAAACACATTATGAGAAAATTAATAGAATGGTAATAATTACGCGTGCGGATATCCTTAAACCTTTTTTACGAACTATTTCTTTTTTCGTATGGGCAGAACTCAGAAGCAATGAGGGTAGGGGAATCTCCACATAGCCCATCATCATAATAATCAACCATAAGATTATTTCGTGGTCGACGTTGCAATTGATTATGTCCATCCAAAATCTAACTCACGACCAATAATTTAGCAAAAGATATTTCCTCCTTTTTATAATATATAATGTTTCATATGGTTTTGGGTATTTTAAAATAGAAAATCTTTCAAGATTTATGTGTTAATTTAAATTTTATTGAAAACTAATCAACTAATTAAATTTTACATTGTTTTGTATGACGACTGATTGAATATTTTAATTTCTACCTTTAGTGATATATTTTTCTTGAGTATAATATTTTGAATCTATATACTTTTATACATAACATCTTACGTATTTACTAATTGTGTGTATACTCACATGTCAAATACAATATTAATTATGCGAATTAAGAAATAAAAAATTTACAAGAGATATGGTGGCACAAGGAGTATCGGTAAAACATTGATCCATAGGACGACTCAGGTAAGGGCAGTCAGACGGAAATTCCCATAAATTATGTATAATTGTCGGTTATAAAATCTTCTATAATATTTTTAGTTTGTAATAGCACCAACATCCGGTGTTAGAAAAAAACACAATATTAATTAAATGTTCAATTAAATGTATAGATTGTATACATGCAAAAACATATAGAGAAATGCTCATGTTTTCTGTAAAACGAAAATATGCTCATCTTATTGTTTATGCTCCACGTTTGTTATCTATTATGTAGAGTATACAATTAGATATACACGAAAAAGCAACTCATTATACTCTTGAAACCCTAAAGTATGGGGTTTCTTTAAAGGCACGGCTAAGAGTTGAACTACCAAGCCTTCTTTCACACACCAACTATGGATAAAAATACACAAGACAAAATGATTAGTGGCAGTAATGTGATTATAAAGACCATTATAAGGGCACATATGTCAATATTTCTCCACTCCTCAATGCCTACATAAACCCACCCACCTCTCCATGTAAATTAAACACCCAAAACCTCAAAACAAAAAACAAAATAAAGACTAGTAAGATGGCAAGGCAGCTTTACACGATGTCGTTTCTTCACTTAGCCACCTTACTCTTCATTTTCCGAACAATCTCAGCCGTCGGTTTCCCTCCGGCGCCACCAACAACAACCAACCACCTAGATTTCATCCGTACGAGCTGCAACGCGACGCTCTACCCTGACGTCTGTTTCACGTCGCTTGCTGGCTACGCCTCCGCCGTGCAAGACAATCCTGCGAGGCTAGCCAAGCTCGCCATCGGCGTCTCCCTCTCCCGCGCAAAACACACGGTGTCTTACCTCTCAAAACTCTCCCGCGCCGCCGCCTCTGCCTCCCCCGCCGTCCACGACTGCGTTTCCAACGTGGGAGACGCCGTGGAGCAGATGCACGGCTCGCTCCAGCAGCTCAGAGAGATGAACCACCGCCGTCCCGGAGCTCCGGCGTTTCGGTTTCAGATGAGTAACGTGCAGACGTGGATGAGCGCGGCGCTGACGGACGAGGAGACGTGCACGGATGGGATCACGGAGGAGATGGAAGAGGGAGAGACGAAGACGGCCGTTTGCGAGAGAGTCGCCGACGTGAAGAGGTTCACGAGCAATGCGCTTGCTCTAGTCAACACATACGCCAATAACGGAGCCTAGCACTAGGCCATTTCTACGAAGCTAATTAAGCTATATATAAATACTTGTGTATATGTATAACTATAATATATAATCGATATGTTTAGATTTTGTGTGTATTCGAGGCTATGGAATCGAGTTTTTACTGAGTTGGAACTCCGAGCTTGTGTGTTGCATTAAGCTAAGTTTAGTTGCCTTTTAAACCAAAACAAAGTTTGATTGTATTAGCAGATGTCGATCGTATGTGTTTATTATATAAATGATGGAGAAAATAGATCAATTATAGGTCTTTTCATGAACATGGATGAATTTGGACATATATCGAGAGTTGTAACCCGTGAGATGACTAGAAACACCTGACCCCCCTAAGTTTGTCTATTTTGTGGCCTATTCAATTTTTTTACGAAAGCAACATCTTGGGATCACGGAGATGCCAATGTACAAATTCACAAAGTTTCTTTTGTTATTATAGATGTGAAAATTTCTTAGAGATGATACATTTATATGAATACAAGTATAAAAAAGTGTGTATCATTCTAGAATATCAACACAAAAAATAGAAATATTCGTTAGTATAAGTTCGAATAAAAAATAAAATGTTCGATCAATTTCCACGAGTGATACTACTTGTACTATTTTTGTCGTGATATGTTACACCATTATTATAATCATTTTAAATATCTGATTTATACGAAATGATGTAATGAGAAAATGGTATGTCGACCTGATTCAGTAGACAAAAATGTAACGACGTGGAGGCTACATAAACAATCAAAGCTGTCAAATAGAACCTTTAGCTATAGTAACAGATTGATCAAGAAAACGCAAGCTCAATCAAAGCCGTCATCAGTCCAAGGAAAACACACACAAAAAAAAGAGAGAGTTAAGAATCACAAGAGTGATGCTCATTTGGAAACCGGAACAATTCGAAAGGATTAAGATTAGTCCATTAACGTAAGATCTCAATTAAACAAACGACAATGTCCGACCACATCATCAAGGATAAACTTAACTTATAAATAAATGACTTGGTTTTTAATCCTCGTGCAAAGTTCCCAAGACATCCTCATCACGGAAGAGATGGTACCTATAATTCAAGTAACAAAAGCCAGTTTACTTTTTGTCCAATTCTACATTCGAATTCAAGTATGTTGTTAAATTTGCTGATCAGAGCTTTTCTAACTCCTCAGACATTTTCAAAATCTAATTGATCTATACAATCAATGGAAGAGGTGGGTCTAACTTACTCCTTCTCGCCGAGCTTGACCTCAGTACCGCCGTATTCCGGAAGAAGAACGGTGTCGCCTTCCTTAACCGAGACCGGAATCAATTTCCCGTCCTTATCTCTCGAACCGGGCCCCACTGCTATCACCTTGCCTGATTTCAGCTGTAAAATCATCCGGAAAACGCTTTTCAGATCTTTCGAGGCCAAATCGGAAGATCAGATCGTGAAAAGAATAAAATAAACAGTCTAACCTTGGAGGCTTTCTCAGGGAGGAGGATGCCGCTTTCGGTTTTAGCAGGCTGGATGACTCTCTGCACAAGAATGCGGTTGAACGTTGGGACCAGACGCTTCATCATTTCTCTCTATTCTTCTCTCACTCAAGGGGGATGGGTCGAGATTCGATCGGTAGAAGACGGAATGTTCTGGATCGTAGGGTTTTAGAGGACATAGAGAAAAGGGCCAAGGGGTTTAGTAGAATCATTCGTACTTATTTGGGCCTGTAATATTATCCATGATTATTTAATGGGCCTAGCCCGTTTTAATACATAAACGTTGTTGATAAATGTTGTAAAAGTGGAAATAAGTGAGCCAATCATGGAGTTGGTTGGACATGAGATCAAGTCAAGGCTGACACTTATTTGATAAAAAAGGTATGTATGCTGTACGCATAATAAACTCCATTATGTGCTTCAGCTGGATGATCTGTAAGTTTGTGTGACTATTATGTTGAGAAAGCGTAGACAGAGGTTGGCATTTTGTTCGGACAGAGGTGGGCATTTGATTAAAGGTTGTACTTTTGGTAAAACGCTTGAACCTTGAGAATTTTACTCCCACAGACACATTTCAAGTTCTCAATAACACGTACAGACACTTTGATTTTTGCACACACTTTCTCTCTGCGAAATGACTAACATGACCCTTATTTACACACTCTTTCCTTTGCCTAACTAAATCAACTCTAAGCTCTCCATATTACCGACCCATCCTAACTAGTTAATGTCTAGTTCGAAACCAAATAAAATGTTTGTATTTCCTATTTCAAAAACAATTAAACTTTCTTTCTCCTCTTCTTTTTGGCCATTGTTTCTTTCCTCTGTAACACAGATCTGATTTCTCTCATCTATAACACAAAATAGATCTGATTTATTTTTCTCATTTGTAACACGTTCTCTATCATGGCGTTTTTGGTGAAGCTCTCCAGTTTGCTCGATCTGAAACTGCTCCGCCGGATTATCCTCTCCATCTCTTCATCCTTAACCATTGGTGAGTCACACCATGAATCTAGAAACCCCAATCTATTCTCAATCGTGACTCTCTGTTCCTAATTTAAAAGATATATCTAACTGATTCATATATGAACAATTAATTTCTTGCCTGATTTTTTTATTTTAGTTTCAAGATCTAATTTTAAATTGAAGATGTTGAAAGTTGTGGTAGAGAAACGGTTGATACCTCAATGGATGCAATGGTGGAAGACGTGAGGGTGAAAACAGTGGTGGAGATGGTGATGGATGACGTGGTGGTGGATGCTATGTTGGTAGATGTGGATACAAATGTGAAAAACGTGAGGAGGAAGAGGTGGTGGTGGATGCCGTGATAGTGGATGCTATGGTAGTGTATGTGGATACAGAGATGGAAGATGTGAGAAAGAGGAGGTGGTGGTAGATGCCTTAGTTGTTGATGCTGTGGCGGTGGATGTAAACATGGAGATGAAAGCCGTGAGAAAGAGAAAGTGGTCGTAGATGTCGTGGTGGTGGATGTTGTGGTGGTGGATGGAGATACATAGGTAGAAGACGTAAGGAGGAAGAAGTGGTGGTGGATACCGTGTTGGTGGATATTGTGGTGGTGGATGTAGATACAGAGGTAGAATACGTGAGGAGCAGAAGGTGGTGGTGGTGAGGTTTACAGACAATCTCAACATTCAAGATTTATTTTTTTGATTCAAAAGCATCTACACTCTTCTCATCTCACCAACTACGACTTCCGTCACTCTCTCATCGATATTCTACTGATCATCATCATTAAATACGTTGTTATACAACATGTTTGTCCACAATCTTCTATCCACAAACATATATGTCCACAAACTTCTATCCACGACTCTCCTATCCACAACATATTTATGCACATCTGCTTTTACAGAGCTTCGTAAAAATAGAGCCTATAAAAAACAGATTTTTTTTATCTTAACTCATCTTTTATTTGAGTAGGAGCCAACTCTCTTCCTCTCTCACTTTAGTCCTCAGATCTGAAAACCAAAACAAGTTTTCACGAAAATTAAGAGAAATTAATGTCTTACCCTACTTTCAACAACATCGTATCTTTCAACAGATAGTAGATCAAGTATATGAGAAGTTAGTAAATAATCTCATGTTATTGATCTTTCTTTTGTCCATCAATTGCTTTGTCCACACATATAGTGTCCACATATTTATGCATGTACACAAATCCAACGCCTCAAAACAATTCACTTTTTTTATACACCTATTTTTTCACTTTAACCTTTATCATTTATTGTAACTAAACACAATCTAAACACAAACTTAGTTTTAATTTATTCATGTTACGATTATCTACTTAAAAGAGAAAGGAAAGAGACATTCCTTTTTACACAAAAAACAGGGTCATTTCTGTCCAGAAAAAGACAGCTGTCAAGAGAAAGTGTGCCAAAGAAACAATGTGTCTGTGAGAGTAAACAAAAGTTGGATTGTGTCTTTTTACGTAACTCTCTCTTGAACCTTTGGTAAAAATGTTATTGAAAATTAACGGGTTCTTGAATTTTAACTGGATGATTCGGTGATTCCACAGAATAAGGTTATGAATGGTACTATGTACTAGCTAGGCTGTGTCACTAAATAACGGTCTGGCTTTGTACGCACTTGTGTTACTGAATAACTGTCTGTTTCTGTACGGGCAATTGATAATTATGTTTTTTTTTTCCTTTTATGTTGTCAGGTTCAATAGAGTACGCGATTGGTTTCTACATCTTCTAATCATCTTGCACATCGGATTATTACCTTACTGATTCTTCCTAGTTCCTTAGGATATAGGACAAACAAACCAAAAGGTTGATTAAATAAAAATAAAAAATTTTAAAGAAAGATTTGAAAAACATTAATTTGATGGATTAAGAAAAAGCATGTAATGGCGATTGGAGGCGGGATTGTGAAGGTTATTCAAAGTGAAGAGTATAAAATACTCTTAACACAAGAAAAGCACAGAGTAACCCGTACTATGAAGCCATTTCATCGTTATAGGAAAGAAGAGGCAAGGGCACCCCGTAGAAAACCTACAGGTATTTCAGAGCTATTTGATCAAATCTCTCCCCTTTTGATTTCAGCCTCTTTCTCCCAATTCATTCTTTTGGTGAAAAACATTCGCGTAAAACGAGAAAGAAAAAACAAATGAGATTATAAACAACAATTTTTATGCACTGTCATTACAAGAGTTACTACATATGAGTAGAACAGAACCAAACTAAATGGAAACCTTAAAGAAAGACGGCTCTGCTTCTATCTGTAAAACTCGCAGCTTTATAATGCTATCGCGAGACAGCTAGGGCTGACGATAGTCACTGAAGCTGGACTTTAGACTAGTCAGCCCATTGGGCTTCACTGTTCATCGTTACGCTGATCTCCCCTCCATTATAATATAGATTTTTTAAAAATTCAATGGCTGCTAGCCTGCTACATTAAAGTATGAAATAAACACATGATTAATTAATCATAGTGTCACCGTCTTGTACTTTCTTTTGTATTAAATAATACATAAACAATGGTGATGTCAATGTACATATAAATTATTGGGTTGATACAATTATGAAGAGAGTGCTTTGCAGTTGACATTCAATTATATATTTCCAAACTAACTTCGACTTTGACCATCTCTTTTCCTAGTTTAAGAGTGTTTAATCATGCACGTAATTAATCTTCGATGTCCTTGTCTGTAAGACGTGTAACTGAAATCGAAAAGAAACGAGCGTGAAACTGGGAGGAACGTGACCCATGGTCCCATCAATGCTACGAAAAGCCAACGCGATAATTATTGTTCTTTCTTTTCTAAAATTTCTTAAAACCCCAAGTAAACCTTAATTAGCCAATTTTAATATCAAAATAGTTCCTCTATAAATAACGTACCCATCCATCAACCTGTCACCTAAAAGCAAACAAGAAGAAAAAAAAATGGAAGGCCTACTAATCTCATCGTCGTCGCTCAGGTTCCACCCGTTGACATCGTCGTCATAAAGGATCACCATAGGGATCAAGAAGAGAACACAAACGACCGTGTGTGGCGGCTACTACTACAGAGGAGGAAGAGTGGTGGACGAGAACATGGTGATCCTTAGGAAACGGATCCACGAGAGGAAGATGGTCGAACGAAACTACGAACCTCCTTCCCACTGGATGCAGTGGGAGAAACGTTTCTACTGCAACTACGACGCTAATATCTGTGCAGCTCTCTCTCTTCTCCAAAGTTTTCTAATGAACTCTCGTCCTAGCGTTGCGTTTGGAACGGTGCTTCTCCTCTTCGTCAGCGTCCCTGTCTCCACCGCTTTCTTTGCGTTTCGCATTCTTGATATTGTTCTTTGGCTTCTGGATGCCACTCCCGTAGGATGATATATATTTTGCCTTTTGATGTGTTAATAGTTTCTTTTCAAGAATGTTCTGTTTTTAAATACTAATAGACGATTCAGTTTTATCATTTACATCATGTCTCCCACGACTTACTTAGAAGTAGAGATGTTATTGTTGGTGGATCCAAGACAGAAAATACACACTTGAATCCATGTCTGTACAATTAGTCTCATGGATAATCCTTCCAAAAGATGTACAAGGTGAAAAAATGCCTCATAAGCTAATGTACAGTTTGCCGTAACACTACATGTACATGTCTTAAACGGAGAATTGGAGATGACATCCTTATTAACAGGCGCTCCCTGATTGGACACCACCTTAACGCAACATTGCATGTCCGGAACAGAAGATCAGAGAGAATTTCACTTATGCAGAATCATGGTGGCTAAGAAATTCAGTTATGCAAGGATAGACTTGCTCCACTGCCTGCAGAGAGAGATTAACAGAGAAATTTACTGAGATACAAAACAAGCACGCACAGAATATGGCATCGAACAAAGCTCCAACATGGTAGACGCAGAAATAAAACATACCAGTCGTCCTCCAACCAAATCATAGTGCGCGTAATGTGGTCCGTCTGGTTCTCCAAGTTCCTTATAAGTGACCAGGTTCTCAGGGAACAGCTTAGCAGTGTCTGCCATATTCACAAGCGATTGCAATGGTGAGAAAACATAATGCATTTTTGTGCATACTAATTAACTATGTACTGACTACTGAGTAGCTTAATATTTATTCTGGTATAAGTATCATGAACAGCTGAACCAGTATACATGCTACAGCCTCTCAAAGATCAAGCAATTTAGTAACAGCATTGTAGAATTTAAAAAGAAATGCATAATGGGGAAGAAGCACACGCATTGATTCATGTAAATATTATATAGCTGTCTATCTATGCACAAGTTCATATCAAAACATCATTTCAGTATACCTTCTACAGCTACAGGGGGACAGATCAGGTCCCGATCACCCGCAAGAGCTAAGACAGGGACACTGGTTCTGGAAAGATGATCCTTGTAGTAAAATTTACCACTACGATCGCGTAAGCCTCCCGCTCGAAAGGCTGTTGTCAGCTGTATAAGGAGTTTTGCTGGTATGGTACCTAAAGGTTACAAAATAGAGAAACCCCTTAATATCACAATAAGAGAAGCAAGAAATTGAGGAGGAAACTTGCACTTGCATAATCATCTCATGGCAATACATGATCCAGGCATCTAAAAGGTAACTCTTCGTCTATAAATTTGTTTTCTACTTAAACCCATAATATAACACTAAAAACCCACATACTTAAATGGGGACAAGTATTTGTACTTACAGAAGTTATTCAAGACGAGCTTCTCTAACTGTTCAGGGTGCATCATATCCGTTGCTGATATCAAATCGTTAAGCCAAGATAAAACGTATGGAGGTCGCGACGAAAGAGGATAAGCTGCAGCCAAGAGAGCTCCCAAAGGAACAACTGGAACGCTCAGAGCTTGTGCAGGATCGGCCTGTATAAGAAGTATCTAATAAGTTTACCACAGAAGAACTTGGTGGCGCACCAACTCTTACAGAAAAACACAACGCAGGGAGATAAAGGTAAAATTTACGTACAAGAGGTATGAGCAATTTGAGGGCAGAATCTGAAGTTGTGTAATCTAGCGATGAAGCCAAAGTTGCCACAGCTGCCAGGCAAGGTTCCCTACCCTCAAAAGCTAACGAAATGGAATAGAAAGAAATGAGTAACAGCCTAAACCTATGAGCCTCCGTTTTCAGGAAAATGAATATTAACTTACCACAACGTGACAGCATTGCATAGAGTAAGATACCTCCCATTGAGTGCCCAATTGCCAAAAGCTTACCGTCCTTTGGCTTGCATTGCGCTCTTACATACTCAATCTATGACAAACCAAAAAGGAACACCCAGTTCAGTGACAGATCCGGACACAACAATGTAAAACACTAAGCAAGATCAATGTCTCCCCTCACCGCAGCAGGGACATCCTCTTCCAGGTAGTTATCAAAATCCCAATCATATTTAACGATCAAATCAAGCTGCTTCTGAAAATCCTCAATGGTGGAAGTGAGACGCTCTTGCAGATCAATCAGCTGAGGCGAGACAGACCTCTGACCATCGTCGAGAAGATTCACAAGGCGCTGAGTCAACTCTCTGATTTGGTTACCAAGCCCTGAGTTTTGCCTCGACTCGATCAAACTCAAAAGCTTAGATCTTATCTCACTAAAGCGTTCGTACAGCCGAGAATCTTCTAAAAGCATAGCAATTCTATCAAACAACTTAGCAGACATGAACACTGACTGACCTTCGCTGAGAAACCCACTAAGTCTCTCCGACAAACGCATAAAGGTTGCAGTTAACCTCGCCACGATCTTTGACTCGTCCCAAGCAGAGGCGGCTTCACCAAAAACATCTGGTGCTGGTGCTCCGTCCGCAATATCAGCAGCTTTAGCTTCTCTAGCCGCAGCTTCGGCAGTAGACTGTATCTGATGAGACAGCTCGTGAGCAGAGTCTTGAACGTCTTTGAGATCAGATACTCTAGTACTCAGCCCGGCTCCACGAACCTCAAGAATCCACGTCTCGTATCCTTCACCAGACATGTGTCTTGCAAAAGAGCACTACAGTTACATCAAACCATGTTAGAAAAGCGTGAAAGCAAAGACTTTAATGAGCTCAAGTGGACTGGAGAATGTAACAAAAACCACGTCGTTTTAGCGTAAATGTAGAACCTTTTATGTATGAAACAGATTCAGATTTACAAAAAGGAATGTGAGATGAAGGCAAAACATACACCGGGAGATAGATCATATCCAATTGCATTGGTTCCTACTCCAGATAACAGCAAGAGCGGATGATTCCTCGTCGGAGCCTGAAAAGGAGAGAGAGAGTTCTTCTTAGTCACAAAAGATAAAAATAAACTCAGTGTTCTAAAAATTGCGGCAAATCGAGTATAAACAGAAACAATTCAAACCGAAATCGATAATTAATCTATATAAGGCGCCTAACCATAACCACCGCCTAGCTATGATCTAAACTTGTAGAGGCATTGATAGATAGAGAGAGGCGGTTAGAAACCTGAGGGGAAGGGAAGTAGCGCCAGAGAGCGAGGCGCCAATCGCTGTTCGGAACGGTGACGTAATGAAGCTCGTCGGCGGTGCAGAGAGGAGGTTTCGTTGGGAGTTTAACTGATGAGGAGGAAGAGAAGGCTCTCGGTCGGAGAAGTTTCGTCGTTCGGTGACGACGTGACGAAGGAGTTGCGGTTGCGGTGGTGATTGGGCGGAGGAAGTAGACGGTGGAGGAAGCCGCCGCCCGACGTAGAGCAGAGCGGATCTCCAAGGGGAATTGGGGAGGGATCGTCGCCATCGAATCTGATTTGAAAATGGTGTCTCGGCTTCTTTTGGTATGTTTTTAAGGATCCTCTCTCACACCTCCGGTACACGTGGAGAGACGACCGGTGATGATCGATGAAGATGTTGACCGTAAACTATTGGGCTTTAGGCTTTTTAGTATTCTAAACTAGCTGGGCCGTAAAGTCCATCAGAGACCAGGTCGTAAACAACAAATGAATGAATCTAGTAGAAGACTGACTGACTCGAACAACACAAAACTGTAGGGTTCCACCTCCTCCTCCTCCTTCGAGTCTAGATCCTCTTCCCTCTCAGTTAGGTATCAACAGTCCCCGTTTCTTTTTAATTCAATTGATTCTCTTTTGTGTCTGATGTTATCGACCCACAAAACAATCGGTTCTGTTTTTTTTTTCTTTCTGACATTAAATCTAATCTCCGTCTTGCAGTTTACAGCTTTCCGACAGACTCTACGACATGTAAGTTTATTCCTACAAATTCAGCGCCATTCTTTGATTTTTCTAATTACCAATCTCCAAATCATGTTGATGGATCTCATGTAGGTGTCTGAATCTCTAGACTTGGGTTCTATCGGTGTCTAGTGATCGATCGGTCCACACGATGATATAGGTCCTTTAGATTTATCCATCTTCGTCTTAGCTGATTGAGATGTTGCTTAGTATAATCCGTAGATATTCAACGTGCCAACATCTCGTTGATTGTTTCTTTTTGCAAGTCTCAATCGTGTATGCTGCCATCACACATTGCCTTGATATGGATGTGGAGGATGTGACGGTTTTCTTTCTTCTTCCTTCGTTTTTGGTAATTTCAGGGCAGAAGATGAAGTTGTTGATCCAAAGAAGTACCTTGAGGAATCTTGCAATCCAAAATGTGTCAAGCCACTAATCGAATATCAGGTAATAAATTGATGGGGAGATTGTTTGAAGGGACATTGCCTTGTATGTGAAGATAATTGTTTGCTGATACACAAGCCTTTTTTTTGTGTGTGGCTGTCAGGCGTGTGTGAAGAGAATCCAAGGTGATGACTCTGGCCAAAAGCATTGCACTGGGCAGTACTTCGACTACTGGCAGTGCATTGACAAATGTGTAAGTTTCTGTTGAATTGTGGCTTAGCTCTTCACATGTATATCCCTTTTACAATTTGATACTGAGATGAAATTGGATTTTGTAAATCTTCAGGTTGCACCCAAGCTATTTACAAAACTGAAATGAAACAAGGCGAAGCTGGAGTTGACATTGTCTGAGTTGAAGGGAATGTATAAAACGCAGTGGATATTGAACTTTTTTTTTTCAACTGCAACCCTGAATAATGCAAAATGGCTCTGCTTCTCGTTTTTATTATATTTTTTTGCTCAAGACATTGTTTATTGTTGCTTCTTTTGAAGTAATGGCATGCATAATAAGTAATAACAAGAATTTGTTACATCTTATACATTTTCTCCAGTTTTAACCGATCTTAGGAAATGATTTGCATTATCTGAATAATTCGAAGGATTGGAGTCATTATTAAGCAAGATTTCAGTTTCATTCAAGAACTATGCAAAAGAGTTATTCATCAAGTATTAACAAGGAAAAACAGTGCAAAGGACATTAAAATCACAGTTAAAATTCTAATAAGGTTGATGAATGAAAATGCAGTTTTCTTCAAATACACAGAGATTCATCACCATGGTAACACTGGTTAATCATTAAGATGAATGATGTGGGTGACATCTGACAATCAACACAGTACTATTATTCATCTTTAAGGTATTACAAAAATCTGTGTTTGATTTTGGTAGCAAAAGAATCATATGATGATGACACAGTATATAAGTTACTACAACATACAAATAAATTTATCTGTCAAAAGTTTTTGAGCATCTTGTCATCTGAGACTCCATCAGCTACAAGCATCGCGGTTATCTCCTGCAAAGACAACAAATCAAAACAACGATAAAGATAAGACATTTCCTGAATAGCATTCTAGGTTCCCAGCAACAAAAAAGAGTGCATACCTCAGCCATTTGTCTCTGTCCGCATAGCACCACTCCTGTGGCCTCAGGTTTTGAAACTTGTTTAGCCCTTGCAAAAGCAGCCTATGTACAACACATGACGTATGTATTAAGTTTGATCCACCTTGAGCTAAGTATTTAGATTGATGTTTCTCAATATTTTACCTGGACATATCCGGTTTCCCCTGTCCACCCATCATCTGGCTGTGATAATACAGGCACAACTTTGACACCCGATGATTCCCACTCTTTAAACTTTTCCTGCAGATTCAGAGCATAGTTAAAATCCCTCAACCGATCAGATCCACAGATATAGCTAGGGTCTCCGCTTATCATCAAACGTCGTTCAACTGCACATATTTCTATCTACTGACGTTCGAAACAAGTGAGAGAAAGAACCAAACCTGATAAGCCATTCTTTTCAGGTTCCTAGCCCCGTAATAGAGTCTTACATCGGATCTTCTATCAGCGCCAAATCCTGTCTCAATCAGTGAGCGGATGGGACTGCATAGACAAGAACATGTCAAGACAGTTACTAAAAGTGCCTATCAACATCAACGCACAGTATACCAAATAGAAATACCCAAACCCTTCTCAATATTAAATGGACACAGAGCCTAAAAGACATATGAAAAGGTCTATGTGATCTCTGAATAGGTTGAATGTCTTCAAAAGTAGGGGATCCCAAGCTTCCAACTTCAAAGCCAGTATGATACAAGCAATTGAACTAATACAAACATTAGCTAATAACGTGCAACTAAAAACCTTTAAACTAGACCGTACTTAGATCATTGAATAGCAGCTACAAAGAGGAGCGATCAAACATGAAGTAAAAGACTCGACTTTGGCAATCCAACAAAGTAAAACAGAAAGTGGACACAGCCAGTATTGTAAAAGCAATTGAACTAAAGCATCTCATAGACATCATGTAACTAAACCAAATTGCAGGACAAGAATAATGAGTCTGAAAGACATTAACTTTGGCTAATACTGTCCACATTAAAACAACACCAAACTTAAGATCATTGAAAAGCAGCTAAAGGACACGACTTTAAGCTCTCTCTCACCTGATTCCAGATCCAGTGGCGAAAATCAAAACCGTGGGATACTCCTCCGGAGGATCAACCCGACCCATATCGAAACCATTCCCCATCACAGCGCTAAGCTCGACGGTCTCCCCTCTCTTCAACCCGCACAGAACCTCCGCCGTGGATCCAGCTATGCTCTTCACCAAGAACTCGAAAGCTCCTCGAGACGCCGCGAGCGAAGGAGGAGAGGCGATCGCCAGGAACGAAGGCTTCTCGACGTCCGGGACGCGGAGCTGGAGGTACTGGCCGGGCCGCGTGTAGGAGGCGGCGAGATCCGGGGAGCCCGAGACGTCGATGGAGACGTGGAAGAGCGATTCGGCGGCGGATTCGATCAGAGAGAGGGGAGCCGGGGTCCAGAGGGCGGCGTCCTGGCGAACAGCCGCGGCGGTGACGACGGAGGCGACGCGGTTGTTGCTGCGGGAGGAGGAGAAGCGGAGGCGGCGTGCGAGGGGGAGGCGGCGCAGGATAGACATGGAGGAGAGGGGGTGGCTAAACTGCGCATGGGTGGTGGTGGTGATGGAAGGGGAGAATGAGAGAGTGGACATGGTGGAAGAGTTTTGTCTTTTTGGGCTTATTTGACCGTTCCGGCGGTAGAAAATGGCGGCCCGATTTGTTCGGTGGCACGAGGAGTGTCTTTTTTTTTTGTTCTTTCTTTCTAAACACCTAAATTTGGATGAGGTCCTTTGTTATGCCACGTGGACGCTCAGGATATGGTTTGCTATCCTCTTCTTTCTAGCTACCTTGTACTATAGAGGCTCTAATGATAAACAGAGGTAAACAATTTGATAAGTGATCTTTGAGAATGTTTATAGTATTAGTATGACTCTAAATCATAATCTCTGCACGTAGTGTAGAATATCTCTCAGTAACAACAATTTTAAAGAACTGTAATTTTCTGGAGAAGATTCCAAGAAAAATTACCAGCTTAGTATCCATTTCCAAAGTTGTAGACAGCGTTTTTCTGACTTTCTGGATTAATTGTTGGGTTAATATTCTTTCCAAGAAGATCATGACAAAACCAACAAAATTATGTAGACAACGAAACATTTGTTGTCCAATCAATAAAAAAGTTAATAAGCCAAAAAGACTGTGGAAGGTAATGTAGAGGTTAAAATACGTTGGTGAAAACGTAGTAAAATGAATTTTGAGCCAAACAATTCTTGATGTACACACATACGCAAAAAAAGCTAATGATAAATGAAATATGAATCATCTAATCATTTGACGATACTGTTACAGAAGTCGGATATATTTTGATATAGTAATGTCACGTTCACGTAGAAAAAATATAACTAATCCTGAACCACCCACAAAATGACAAACTTGTCAATTAGTTCAGTATCACCTGCAACGACGACATACAACAACAGACATGAGACATAGAATGGTGGTTGAAAATAAATATCGAAGCAGATACAATGTTGGGATCTAATCCCCACTATAATTGAATGGAGACATGCAAACAAGTCATAACAACATCATCAAACAAGTCTCTCTCTGTCTCTCTCTCTCGGGCTAGATTGTGTAGCTATATTCACCATGTCGGACGCAGAGAGCAGCACCAAGAATAGCTTGCTGCTGCGAGTAGACAGAGATGATAAAGTAACCTGCATTGATATTCAAGACGGATCATTCACAGAAGAACTCAAGCGGCTTATATTCTTCGCAGCTCCTATGGCGGCTGTAGTCATCGCTCAGTTCACATTACAGATCATCTCAATGGTGATGGTTGGTCACCTTGGAAACCTAGCTCTCGCTAGCGCCTCCTTAGCTTCTTCCTTCTGCAACGTCACTGGCTACAGCTTCATAGTATATTTTTCATTTTTTTATTTTGCTAAAATATATTTTCATTCTTTTTCTATATTGATACACTTATCTCTGTTACTTGATTGTTACTTTTTTTTTTTACCTGTGATGCTACTAGATAGGATTGTCATGTGCCTTAGATACTCTGAGCGGTCAAGCTTATGGAGCTAAGTTATACAGGAAACTAGGTCTTCAGACATACACGGCTATGTTCTGTCTTACACTAGTATGTATCCCTATATCCATCATATGGTTCAACATGGAAAAGCTTCTTGTGTTCCTTGGCCAAGACCAAGATATTGCACACGAAGCCGGTAGATACGCTGCCTGGCTCATCCCAGGACTGTTCTCATACGCCGTTACACAGCCTCTAACTCGCTACTTCCAAAACCAGAGCATGATCAAACCCCTCCTCGTTACCTCTTGTCTTGTCTTCTGTCTCCACGTCCCTCTGTGCTGGCTTTTGGTTTACAAGTCACGTCTTGGTTTTCTTGGAGGAGCCGTGGCTATGGGTCTGTCAAGCTGGCTCTCTGCCATTCTTCTTGGATCTATCATGTGCTTCTCCTCCGCTTGTTCCGAGACACGTGCGCCTCTTTCCATGGAGACATTCAATGGCGTTGGAGAGTTCTTTAGATATGCTCTTCCTTCCGCGGCTATGGTTTGGTACTTCATTTTTTTCTATGTGGTTTTCTACTTCTCTAATGCCTTCCACATTTTTTGAGAAAAGATCTTTTATGGGTTGTTGCAGCCTAGAGTGGTGGTCATTTGAGCTCATAATATTACTATCTGGTCTCTTACCCAACCCGGAGCTGGAGACTTCTGTGCTCTCTATCTGGTAACTTCCCTATGCATTTACATTTTCATGTCACAGTCTAATATTATTCAATCTTGCAGTCTCCAAACAATTTCGACAGTCTCTGCAATACCAATTGCCATCGCGGCTGCAGCAAGGTTAAAACTTTTAGTCATTAACAATGCAGATCGTGAGAGCTGAAGCATTTACTTGATCTTCATGGGAATGTTTTCTTGTGCAGCACAAGAATCTCAAACGAGTTAGGTGCTGGTAACTCTCGAGCAGCTCATATCGTGGTCTACACGTCAATGTTTCTTGCGGTTGTGGAATCACTGGTAGTGAGTATGTCTCTGCTAGTAGGAAGTCATGTTTTCGGCTATATTTTCAGCAGTGACGAGAGAACCGTAGACTATGTTGCAAAGATGGCTCCATTTGTCTCTCTTTCTATCATTCTAGACGGTTTACAAGCGGTTCTCGCAGGTCCTGTTTCCCAATTCAGATACAAATTATTCTCATAATATTTATTTTTATTAACTTGTGTTCCTCCGCATTGAAGTGTTTTTACATGTCACATATGAATTCATCTCCTATGTGAGTGTAGTAGAGATCCCTTAGTTCATACAGGTCCAAGTGTTCATGTGCCCCTTTTTAGTCTTGTGTCAAAGTTGTTAAACCATACCAAAGTTGCACTATTTTTCTTCCACTCCTAACACCTGGTTTAAATGGTTAAGCAGGTATTGCAAGGGGATGTGGATGGCAACATATAGGGGCTTACATAAATTTAGGAGCTTTCTATCTATGTGGGATACCCTTTGCAGCAACTTTAGCCTTCTGGTTTAATCTAAAAGGTGTTGGCCTTTGGATTGGAATACAAGCTGGTGCCCTTCTTCAAAATTTTCTGCTAGGTCTTTTCACAGGCTTCACAAACTGGCAAAACCAGGTCCTCCTTTTTCCTTTTTTTTTTCTTATGTCCTTCTTTTTCATGATTTGTTTCTATTTTGGAAAAGACAGATATTCAAACTTGTTGCATTTTTTTCTCAACTCTAGGCCTTTGAAGCTAGGAAGCGAATGGCTTTGGCCTGAAAGGTAATGCAAGCCGCAGCTTAAGAGCACTTACCTAGTCAAAACCAGTTCCTTCTGTTTTACCATGTTTGTTGTTAAGATTATTGGGCTAGTGTTGTAGTAAGCCTGTACATCCTTCATGTATAGTTGTTTTGACCAAGCTTTGCTTCTGGTTTTTAATGTTTTCCATTTGCAGTGAGTTAAACTTCATTTCCATTCTACTCTGAGGTTGTTTCTTTCATCTATACAGCATATCTCCCATGTGTTTATTTAATAGAAGATGATGGTAATTAACGAAAAGATACATCCTTTTAAATAATGTTACTCTTTACTTGTGATTCAAGCTTGTAAGCAGAGATAGTTTACTTAATAGCGCGGGAAACTAAGTGGGTCCCACAAGATTCAACAACCATCTAACGAACCTATAACCGCTTTCTTCCTCCATCTTAATTCTTGACCTCTCTCTCTCTCTCTTCAACCTCGCAAGTCAACAACAATGGCGACTATCTCACTCTCGTGCGCCGTCTTTCTCGCCGCTCTCATCCTCTGTTTTCCTCGCTCCTCCGCCGGAGTTCCACTGGAAGAATTCGAAAGAGCCATCACGGTGCTCCGAGTCAGAGGCAGAGCTCTCTTCGCGAACGCGATCATCACCTCCGATCTCCTCTTCGATCTGCTCTCCGTCG